>NC_090734.1:72349684-72352184 GCF_036898095.1 Palaemon carinicauda
GGTCTGGAATCCCTCGTTGGTGGAAGAAATCAAGACGTCCAGGAATGGGAGGCTGTTGTCAACGCTGTTCACAAGGGTGAAGTGGAGGACGCTGTTGTCCTCAAAGGTCCTCCTTAGATTCTCGATAGCTTCGGTGGAAGTAGCTTTGATGAAAGTGTCGTCAATATAACGGAAGTAAACGAGGGGGCACTCGAGTTGGGAGAATACCCTCTCCTCTACTACTCCCATGTAGAAGTTAGCAAAGAGTACGCCCAAGGGCGAGCCCATCGCCACGCCATCCTTTTGTAAGTACAAATGCCCACGATGAGTAGTAAAGGGGGCCCTTTTAGTGCAAATGGCAAGGAGGGTCCGAAGGGTTTGCTCTGGGATATTTAATTCAGGAGTCGTCTTGTCCCTGTAGACTCTATCGGCGATAAGGTCGATGGTTTCGTCGACAGGGACATTAGTGAACAAAGATTCGACGTCCATCGATGCTATGAATTCGGCAGAGGAGGCCACACAGTGGCGGTCGGGGACATATGGCGTCAAAATCGTGTTCAGTTTCTTGGCCAGCTGGTATGTAGGCGTAGGGCATTAGCTGATGATAGGTCGGAGTGGGTTGCCTTGTTTATGGGTTTTAACATTGCCGTAGAGGTAACCAGGACCATAATCCCCCGAAATCATGGGTAGGTGTATGGCGTTAGTTGCAGCATTAATGGCCTCGATGGTACGATTTGCTTCCCTCTTGATTTCTTCAACAGGGTTGCTCGTGAGGGGCTCGAATTTGGCGTCCAGTTTCTCGTGGTACTCGTGGGTGTTGATGAGTACAAAGGCAGCTGTCTTGTCGGCCCGAAGGACGGTAACCTCAGCAACTCATTTGAGCTCTATAGCAACAGTTCTCATCTCCTTAGAGACGATGCCGCTGCTGTACCTGGCCCTATCAGTAAGGGTCTCGGCGAGCAGAAGCGGCTGAAGGGCGTCAGTCGTCCGGAGGGCACCACGTTCTTGGAGGTTGAGGATAGAATCTAGGAGTAATTCCATCTCCAGGCGTTTGTCGGTAGGTCTCGGTCGGGTGATGAAGTGGCAGTTGAGGCCCATCTTGAGAATCTGCTCCTGTGCTGGCGTAGGGACGTAGCTGGAGATGTTAATGTATTCCTGGCGGACCTCTGGGATCCGCAGCTTTCCACCATTAAGGTTGACTAGCTTCTTCAAGATGGTCCTCCTCCTCTTCTTCAAGTCCTTCTCCTTAAGGACTTGTAGGGCATGGATGATGTTGTTGGGGTAGCTCAAGCCACCTCCTAGGTCCTCTTCAAGGTTGGGGTTGTCGATATCGGGGCGTCGATCATCATGGGTGTCGTCATCAGGGGCGTCGTCATCAGGGGTGTCCTCGTCCTCGGGGTCGCTGTCAGCCTCGAGGGGGACACCGGTAGCGAGCTGAGCTTCTCCTCCATCCCTCAAGCTGGCCCATTCATCATCAAAGCGGACCCGAAGGGCGTAGAGCTCGTCCTTCAGGGCCTTCTTCTGCTGGAGTTGGCGTTGGAGAAGGTTTCTTCTGTATGAATGGGTCCTGGGATCGTTCAAGGCCGACGGGTCTTGCAGGTGGATTTCTGTATATCTTGGTAGGAGACCCTCCTTCAAACAGGTGGAGTTAAATACTATGACTGCATCGGCAGAATTAAATTTCTTATCCAATTTCTCGATTCTTCGGACAATTCTTTTTTCAGGATTGCTACATTCAGCTAGCAAGTTGGCGAAGCTCATCAGGGTGAAGGATAAAAATCAGGTTAAGGCTGGATGTAATTAATACAAGTACAAGTAATACTCGAAAATTGCAACAGGTAAAGTCAGGAGTGGGTTGCGACGCGTTTCGGAACAGCTTGCTCCGTCTTCAGGCGAGAAGTGAGGCTCTGGCTAGATCTGGGTCCTTATCTATCCCAGTTCTGGTTTGTAGGGAGGGGCCTCGAATTTTGATTGGTCGAGCGGAGGTTGTAAGTTCGGGTGGCAGATGTACGACGAGCTCGGCTCGGCCTCCCAGGCTGAGAGGTAGGAAGGAATCCTGGATCCTGATTGGTCAGGACGCGCGCCGAGCCAGCCAAAAAGTCAGGCAGGCTCCTCTCTCGCTCAGTGGACTGAGCTGAGAGAGGTATCCGAGCTCCCTGATTGGCTGAGGCGCGCGCCGAGGTGGGCTCAAAGTCAGTCAGCCCATTCCTACGCTCAGCAGGCTGAAATTCCGGGCCATGTTCGCCACCAAAATCAGCACTCGGCCAGACGATTTCTCCATTTGTAGGGGTGTCAGGATCGGGGTTGTCATCATTCTGGAGGTCTTGTTCTTGGTTCCTAGCGTTGGTACGTCGACAGGATGGTAAGAGGAACATTTCTTGAGTCGTATTCAACGCTGGTTTCTCGTTCTGGATTAACAAAGCTTCCAAAATTCGTAAGCGCCTGCTGTCCGTGGCGCTGCCGATAATTTTAGTATTGACGACGATGTCTGCCCGGCTAATTTGGGAGTTATGTCGCTGTA
>NC_090734.1:72362184-72364684 GCF_036898095.1 Palaemon carinicauda
TGAGAGCACCACATAATTCCAGACGAGGAATAGACATTTGTTTCACTGGTGCAATCTTATTTTTTGCCATTATCAGACTTGATTCAAACTTACTATCACTGATTTGCCACCTCACATATGCACAAGCCCCATATGCTTGCGTGCTACCATCAGAAAATATTACTAGGTTCGGCTTACCAAAAGCATTAGATGGCTTTAAGGGTCTTCTAAAAGTTAATGACTCCAGTCCATACAATTCTTTGAAAAACGCTTTCCATTCGTTCATCATGAAATCATCAAGTGGATCATCCCACTTGATTCCACCACCATTTGAGTTTCCTTTGGAAATCATGGATCTCATCAAGATCTTAGCTTTGAGTAATACTGGTATAACCAACCCTAATGGATCATACAACGATGCAATTTGACTCAATGTCTTTCTGCGTGTTAGTATTTCTGGAAATTTATAATCAAATTCACTTATCTCTAAATTTGGACCACTCCTAACCTTTCTTATTCTTGGTGTAAAGTTGAGTCTTACAGCAAAGGAAAAATAGTCATCTACAGGATTCCATTTTAAACCTAAGATTTTCTCACTATCAGATTCTATTATTCTTATATTGCAGTTTTCATAATGCCCGCTGACTATCCAGTGCTTTATTCTGAAACTTCCCTGCGACAATACCCTTTCAGTATCCTGTATCAATTTGATTGCATTCTCAATGGTATCAGTAGAATACAGTATATCATCTACATATGTATTATTAAGAATCATATCTTGCACATCCTGGGATTCCTTACCGAATTTTTCTACTGTATGTCTCAAAGCTACCATAGCTATAGTACCACTGGGCCTATCTCCAAATGTTACTGTGGTAAGAACATACTGATCAGGTGGCCTACTCTCATCCAAGTCCCTCCATACAAATCTATGTGTATGTTCATCTAGTGTGCTGAGTTTTACAGTATGGTACATCTTTGCTATGTCACCCACTATGGCTATATTATCTTGCCTAAATCTACACAACACTCCCAGCAAACTGTTCAAAATATCAGGCCCCTTAGCCCAAAAATCGTTTAACCTCTGTCCCATATAAGATGCTGAAGAATTGAAGACAATGCGCACTGGGGTTGAACTAGATTCTGGCTTCAACACCTCATGGTGATGAATATAGTGAATTGGGCCGCTGTACTCTTGAATCTCCTTATTAGTTAATTTCCTAGCTACTCCCCTTCTAACCATATCTTCAATCTCTTTCTGATATTTCATTGCATACTCATTCCCAAGTTTCCTTAATCTATTCTCTGTTGTTCTTAACCTGGCATTTGCTACCTTTATGTTATTTTTCAATTGATTTGGATCTCTTATCCAAGGATACCTTACAAACCAGCATTTCTGTTTCTCATCATACGTTAATCCTTCCTCAATCAATTTCATTTCCTTTTCTTCTTTCAAACTTACATAATTGAGTCCAGGACAACCTCTGCACATACATTTGATACATTGTGGATTACACCTTGTTCCCATTTCTTCTATGGCAAAAAATTTATCTAACTGATCCTTTAGATTTTCTGTTGGCTCAATATTGATTTCATTCAAATTTACTGAACTTGAAAGTTTATGAATTCTCACAAACACATGATTACTAGTATTAACTTGATTAGTAATTTTATCGTGTCTACCACGTATGCTGAACCCAAACTGATTTTCTAGCAACTGGAGACCCTTATTTGTTTCAACAACCCTTGGCAATATTTCACAATAATCAGCACCAATAAGCATATCAATTTCCCCATGTGGGCGATTCAGCTCTAAGTTTGATATTCCCTCAAAAAGTTCAGATACCCTGGATAAGTCTACTTCCTTAATTTTGGCTGTTATTTCATTAATTCCAACAGCATTCACATTCCAAACCTTACCAGATTTATCAATTAGTGGTACACAATATTCGTTGCTTGAGTGATATTCAACCGCATTGCCCACCTTGATCATGGATAAATTTATATGCTTTCCACTTAAACCCAATTTCTTAGCCATCCTATTTGTTATAAATGAAATATCCGCTCCTGGATCCCACAATACACTAACAGGCCTGTTCTTACTATTCACCATACTGATATTCAATAACACTGCAAATCCCTTTTCTGATACCGCTTTGTGAATACTATTTTCTACTCTATCGGAATGTAACAGTGGATGATGATTACGATTGCATGGCCCTTTACCTTCAATGATGACATCACACAATGTACCAACATTGCAGCTACGAGCAGTATGATATCCCCTTAGACACCTAAAACATATTCCATTACCCTTTATAATCTCAAATCTTTCTTTGCTACCACAGCCATTAAATTTATAACATTCTGTTATATCATGACCAATTGAATTGTGTAACAGGCATCCTATCCCCTTACTCTCTGCCTTAGGTTTAATACCTTTAACCATTTCTGTCAAGTTAACAATACAAGATTCAAATTCCTTATTTTTTTATACTTTGTTCTTCCCCAATTCGTTTCA
>NC_090734.1:72468991-72471491 GCF_036898095.1 Palaemon carinicauda
TAATAATAATAATAATAACAATAATAATAATAATGATAATAATAATAATAATAATATTGATGATAGAAATAAAAATAATATTAATAATGATAATTAATAAATAATAATAGAAATTTTAATAATAATAACACTACTAATAATAATAATAAAAATAATAATAATAATAATAATAATAATAATAATAATAATAATAATAATAATAATAATAATAATAATAATAAAAATAATGAAAATTATAATAATAATAATAATAATAATAATAATAATAATAATAATAATAATAATAATAATAATAATATTAGTATTATTAGTAATAATTATGATAATAAAAGTTATAATAATAATAATAATAATAATAATAATAATAATAACAATAATAATAATAATAATAATAATAATAATAATAATAATAATAATAATAATAATAATCATAATAATTTTAATAATAATAATAATAAAAATAATAATAATAATAATAATAATATTAATAATAATAATAATAGTAGAAGTAATAATAATAATAATAATAATAATAATAATAATAATAATAATAATAATAATAATAATAATAATAATAATAATAATAATAATAATAATAATAATACTAATAATAATAATAACAATAATAATAATAATAATAATAATAATAATAATAAGAAGAAGAAGAAGAAGAAGAATAATAATAATAATAATAATAATAATAATAATAATAATAATAATAATAATAATAATAATAATAATAATAATGATAATAATAATAATTATAAAAATAATAATAATAATAATAATAATAATAATAATAATAATAATAATAATAATAATTGTAATAATAATAATAATAATAATAATAATAATAATAATAATAATAATAATAATAATAATAATAATAATAATAATAGCAATTATAATAACAACAATAATGATAATAATAATAATAATAATAATAATAATAATAATTATAGTAATAAAAATAATGATAATAGAAATAATAATGATATTAATAATAACAATGATAAAAATAATAATAGTAATAATAAAAATAATAATAATAATAATAATAATAATAATAATAATAATAATAATAATAATAGTAATAATAATAATAGCAATAATTATAATAATAATAATAATAACAATAAAAATAATAATAATAATAATAATAATAATAATAATAATAATAATAATAATAATAATAATAATACATACATACATACATACATATACCAAAGGCACTTCCCCCAATTTTGGGCGGTAGCCGACATCAACAAGAAACAAAAAAGGGGACCTCTACTCTCTACGTTCCTCCAGCCTAACCAGGGACTCAGCCGAGTTCAGCTGGTACTGCTAGGGTGCCACAGCCCAACCTCCCACATTTCCACCACAGATGAAGCTTCATACTGCTGAGTCCCCTACTGCTGCTACCTCCGCGGTCATCTAAGGCACCGGAGGAAGCAGCAGGGCCTACCGGAACTGCGTTACAATCGCTCGCCATTCATTCCTATTTCTAGCACGCTCTCTTGCCTCTCTCACATCTATCCTCCTATTACCCAGAGCTTTCTTCACACCATCCATCCACCCAAACCTTGGCCTTCCTCTTGTACTTCTCCCATCAACTCTTGCATTCATCACCTTCTTTAGCAGACAGCCATTTTCCATTCTCTCAACATGGCCAAACCACCTCAACACATTCATATCCACTCTAGCCGCTAACTCATTTCTTACACCCGTTCTCACCCTCATCACTTCGTTCCTAACCCTATCAACTCGAGATACACCACCCATACTCCTCATACACTTCATCTCAAACACATTCAATTTTTGTCTCTCCATCACTTTCATTCCCCACAACTCCGATCCATACATCACAGTTGGTACAATCACTTTCTCATATAGAACTCTCTTTACATTCATGCCCAACCCTCTATTTTTTACTACTCCCTTAACTGCCCCCAACACTTTGCAACCTTCATTGACTCTCTGACGTACATCTGCTTCCACTCCACCATTTGCTGCAACAACAGACCCCAAGTACTTAAACTGATCCACATCCTCAAGTAACTCTCCATTCAACATGATATTCAACCTTGCACCACCTTCCCTTCTCGTACATCTCATAACCTTACTCTTACCCACATTAACTCTCAACTTCCTTCTCTCACACACCCTTCCAAATTCTGTCACTAGTCGGTCAAGCTTCTCTTCTGTGTCTGCTACCAGTACAGTATCATCCGCAAACAACAACTGATTTACCTCCCATTCATGATCATTCTCGCCTACCAGTTTTAATCCTCGTCCAAGCACTCGAGCATTCACCTCTCTCACCACTCCATCAACATACAAGTTAAACAACCACGGCGACATCACACATCCCTGTCTCAGCCCCACTCTCACCGGAAACCAATCGCTCACTTCATTTCCTATTCTAACACATGCTTTACTACCTTTGTAGAAACTTTTCACTGCTTGCAACAATCTTCCACTAACTCCATATAACCTCATC
>NC_090734.1:72486491-72491491 GCF_036898095.1 Palaemon carinicauda
CAGAGCTTTCTTCACTCCATCCATCCACCCAAACCTTGGCCTTCCTCTTGTACTTTTCTCATCAACTTCTTTAGCAGACAGCCATTTTTCATTCTCTCACCTTGGCCAAACCACCTCAATACATTCATATCCACTCTAGCTGCTAACTCATTTCTTACACCCGTTCTCACTCTCACCACTTCTTTCATAACCCTATCTACTCGAGATACACCAGCCATACTCCTTAGACACTTCATCTCAAACACATTCAATTTCTGTCTCTCCGTCACTTTCATTCCCCACAACTCCGATCCATACATCACAGTTGGTACAATCACTTTCTCA
The DNA here is from genome assembly GCF_036898095.1 of Palaemon carinicauda. Lineage (NCBI taxonomy): Eukaryota > Metazoa > Arthropoda > Malacostraca > Decapoda > Palaemonidae > Palaemon > Palaemon carinicauda. Next base: position 72,486,816 of record NC_090734.1, read on the forward strand.
TATAGAAGTCTTTTTACATTCTTGCCCAACCCTCTATTTTTTACTACACCCTTAACTGCCCCAACACTTTCCAACCTTCATTTACTCTCTGACGTACATCTGCTTCCACTCCACCATTTGCTGCAACAACAGACCCCAAGTACTTAAACTGATCCACTTCCTCAAGTAACTCTCCATTCAACATGACATTCAACCTTGCACCACCTTCCCTTCTCGTACATCTCATAATTTTACTCTTACCCACATTAACTCTCAACTTCCTTCTCTCACACACTCTTCCAAATTCTGTCTCTAATCGGCCAAGCTTCTCTTCTGTGTCTGCAACCTGTACAGTATCATTCGCAAACAACAACTGATTTACCTCCCATTCATGGTCATTCTCGTCTACCAGTTTTATCCTCGTCCAAGCACTCGAGCATTCACCTCTCTCACCACTCCATCAACATACAAGTTAAACAACCACGGTGACACCACACATCCCTGTCTCAGCCCCACTCTCACCGGAAACCAATCACTCACTTCATTTCCTATTCTAACACATGCTTTACTATCTTTATAGAAACTTTTCACTGCTTGCAACAACCTTCCACCAACTCCATATAATCTGATCACATTCCACATTGCTTCCCTATCAACTCTATCATATGCTTTCTCCAGATCCATAAACGCAACATACACCTCCTTACCTTTTTCTAAATATTTCTCACATATCTGCCTTACTGTAAAAATCTAATTCATACAACCTCTACCTCTTCTAAAACCACCCTGTATTTCTAAGATTGCATTCTCTGTTTTATCCTTAATCCTATTAATCATTACTCTACCATACACTTTTCCAACTACGCTTAACAAACTAATACTTCTAGAATTACAACACTCATGCACATCTCCCTTACCCTTATATAGTGGTACAATACATGCACAAACCCAATCTACTGGTACCATTAATAACACAAAACACATATTAAACAATCTCATCAACCATTCAAGTACAGTCACACCCCCTTCCTTCAACATCTCAGCTCTCGCACCATCCATACCAGATGCTTTTCCTACTCTCGTTTCATCTAGTGCTCTCCTCACTTCATCTATTGTAATCTCTCTCTCATTCTCATCTCCCATCACTGGCACCTCAACACCTGCAACAGCAATTATATCTGCCTCCCTATTATCCTCAACATTCAGTAAACTTTCAAAATATTCCGCCCATCTTTTCCTTGCCCCCTCTCCTTTTAACAACCTCCCATTTCCATATTTCACTGTCTCTTCAATTCTTGAGCCAGCCTTCCTTACTCTCTTCACTTCTTTCCAAAACTTCTTCTTATTCTCTTCATATGAAGGACCCAATCCCTGACCCCACCTCAGGTCAGCTGCCCTCTTTGCCTCACGTACCTTGCGCTTTACTTCCACATTTTTCTCTTTATATTTTTCATACTTCTCTACACGATTACTCTGCAGCCATTCTTCAAAACCCTCTTTTCCTCTTCCACTTTTACCTTCACTCCTTCATTCCACCATTCACTGCCCTTCCTCATGCTGCCTCCAACAACCTTCTTGGTACACACATGACTTGCAATCCCAAAAAATTTTTCTTTTACTAGCTTCCACTCCTCTAAATTGCCAGTTTCTCTTACTTTCACTTCGTCATATGTCATTTTCAACCTTTCCTGATATTTACTTTTTACCCCCGGTTTTATTAGCTCTTCAACCCTCACTAGCTCCCTTTTACATTCACCTACTCTATTCCCCCACTCTTTTGCTACAACTAATTTTCCTTCCACCAAAAAATGATCAGACATACCGTTAGCCATACCCCTAAACACTTGCACGTCTTTCAATCTTCCAAACATTCTTTTAGTTATCAAGACATAATTCATTAATGCCCTTTCTACTACTCTTCCATTTGCCACTCTTACCCATGTATACTTATTTTTATCTTTCTTTTTGAAAAAGCTATTACTTATCACCATCTCTTGCTCAACACACATATCCACCAGTCTCTCACCACTCTCAATTTCACCTGGTACGCCATACTTCCCAATGACACCTTCTACCTCTCCAGCGCTCACTCTAGCATTTAAATCACCCATGACAACTACATAATTCCTTCTACCCAGTCCTTCTACACACCTAGTTAATTCATTCCAGAACTCATTCCGCTCTCCTTCACTTTTCTCACTACCTGGCCCATACGCACTGACAAACGCCCAACATTCCCTACCCAACCTAACCCTTAACCACATTAACCTAGATGATATCTCCTTTCATTCTACTACTTTACCTGTCATCCATTCACTCAACAATAAAGCCACACCCTCTCTCGCTCTTCCCCTTTCAATCCCAGACACTCTACCAGATATTTCACCAAACATCACTTCACCATTTCCTTTTATCTTCGTCTCAAACAAGGCCAATACATCCATCCTTCTATTCCTAAACATACTTTCAATTTCACATCTTTTACTCGCTATCGTATTACATCCACGCACATTCAAACACCCCAAAACTAGAGTGCGGGGAACAGTCACTCCCCCCCCCCCCCAGCTCCATCTATTTGCTGCTGTCTCAGAGGATACAGATACAGGAGAGGGGGTTCCCAGCCCCCTCGTCCCGTCCCTTTTAGTCGCCTCTTACGACATGCAGGGATAACATTGGCGCTATTCTAGTTTTTATATGCCCCGCGGCCACAGGGGGCAATAATATTAGTATTAATAATAATAATAGTTGTGATAATAATGAGTAAATAAAAATAATATAAATAATAATTATTGATATCTAATAAGTACAATAATTTATAATGATAATTATTGTTTATGATGAAAATAGTAATGAAAAATTAATCAATAATAATAATAATAATAATAATAATAATAATAATAATAATAATAATAATAATAATAATAAAGTAATAATACAAATATTAAAAAATATAATAATAATAATAATAATAATAATAATAATAATTATAATAATAATAATAATAATAATAATAATAATAATAATAATAATAATAATAATAATAATAATAATAAAGATGAAATATAATAATGATAATAATGATAAAAATGATAATAACAATAAAAATAATGACCATAATAAAAAATAATAATTATAATATTAATGAATATAAAAATAATAGAAATAATAATAATAATAATAATAATAATAATAATAATAATAATAATAATAATAATAATAATAATAATAATAATAATAATATATAATAATGATAATAATAAAGATAATAATAACAATGATTATAATGATAATAAGGATAATAATAATAATAATAGTAATAATAATAATAATACATACATACATACATACATACATACATACATACATATACCAAGGGCACTTCCCCCAATTTTGGGGAGTAGCCGACATCAACAATGAAACAAAACAAAAAAGGGGACCTCTACTCTCTACGTTCCTTCAGCCTAACCAGGGACTCAGACGACTTCAGCTGGTACTGCTAGGGGGCCACAGCCCAACCTCCCACATTATCCACCACAGATGAAGCTTCATAATGCTGAATCCCCTACTGCTGCTACCTCCGCAGTCATCTAAGGCACCGGAGGAAGCAGCAGGGCCTACTGGAACTGCGTCACAATCGATCGCCATTCATTCCTATTTCTAGCACGCTCTCTTGCCTCTCTCACATCTATCCTCCTATCACCCAGAGCTTTCTTCACACCATCCATCCACCCAAACCTTGGCCTTCCTCTTGTACTTCTCCCATCAACTCTTGCATTCATCACCTTCTTTAGCAGACAGCCATTTTCCATTCTCTCAACATGGCCAAACCACCTCAACACATTCATATCCACTCTAGCCGCTAACATATTTCTTACACCCGTTCTCTCCCTCACCACTTCGTTCCTACCCCTATCTACTCGAGATACACCAGCCATACCCCTTAGACACTTCATCTCAAACACATTCAATTTCTGTCTCTCCGTCACTTTCATTCCCCACAACTCCGATCCATACATCACAGTTGGTACAATCACTTTCTCATATAGAACTCTCTTTACATTCATGCCCAACCCTCTATTTTTTACTACTCCCTTAACTGCCCCCAACACTTTGCAACCTTCATTGACTCTCTGACGTACATCTGCTTCCACTCCACCATTTGCTGCAACAACAGACCCCAAGTACTTAAACTGATCCACCTCCTCAAGCAACTCTCCATTCAACATGACATTCAACCTTGCACCACCTTCCCTTCTCGTACATCTCATAACCTTACTCTTACCCACATTAACTCTCAACTTCCTTCTCTCACACACTCTTCCAAATTCTGTCACTAGTCGGTCAAGCTTCTCTTCTGTGTCTGCTACCAGTACAGTATCATCCGCAAACAACAACTGATTTACCTCTCATTCATGATTATTCTCGCCTACCAGTTTTAATCCTCGTCCAAGCACTCGAGCATTCACCTCTCTCACCACTCCATCAACATACAAGTTAAACAACCACAGCGACATCACACATCCCTGTCTCAGCCCCACTCTCACCGGAAACCAATCACTCACTTCATTTCCTATTCTAACACATGCTTTACTACCTTTGTAGAAACTTTTCACTGCTTGCAACAACCTTCCACCAACTCCATATAACCTGATCACATTCCACATTGCTTCCCTATCAACTCTATCATATGCTTTCTC
>NC_090734.1:72511491-72587113 GCF_036898095.1 Palaemon carinicauda
AACAACAACTCTTTGAGATCTATTACTTAAAAAATCAGTAATAATGCTAAGAAACGACCCACCCACTCCCAACTGTTTCAGTTTGAAAACAAGGGCCTCATGATTAACACGGTCAAAGGCAGCACTAAAATCAAGGCCAATCATACGAACTTCCCGACCACAATCAAGGGATTTCTGTACAGCATTGGAGATTGTAAGAAGGGCATCACATGCTCCAAGGCCTTTACGAAAACCAAAAACCAAATTGCAAACTAGGGAGTAGATGATTACCTTCAGCAAACCTATTAAGACGTTTTGCCAGAAGACGTTCAAAAACTTTAGATAATATGGGAGTTATGGAAGTTGGGCGGTAATCAGTGGGACTTGAGCTACCACAAACACATTTACATAGAGGAGTAACATTACCAATTCTCCAACTAGTGCTAAAAGCTCCTCTTCTTGCTAACTTCCGCAAAATAACAGATAACTTTGGAGCTAAGAAATCTGCTGTCTTTATAAAAAACAAAGGAAAAATACCATTTGGGTCTACACCTCCATAAGCATCAAGGTCCATCAACAGAGCTTTAATCTCACGAGATCGAAAAGCTAAACTAGTTAGTTTAGCCTCAGGAAAACAGGAATGAGGAAGTTCAAGTTTTTCATTACTCTGTTTACTGTCAAAAACATCAGCCAAAAGGGTTGCCTTTTCCTTTGGACAGTGAGTGACTGAGCCATCTGGTTTAAGTAAAGGAGGAACTGTTGCATCTACACCAAAGAGTGCAGATTTAAGGGTAGACCACCATTTATGTTCCTGAGTTGTACCAGAAAGTGTTTCTTTTATGGTTAAATTGTACTCCTTTTCAGTTGAGGCATAAACTCTCTGAGCAAAAGCACGAAGCTGAGTATAGTTGTTCCAGGTCAAATCTGATCTGTTACCCTTCCAAAGTTGATAGGCCTCCTGCTTCTCCAAATAAGCACGTCTACAATCATCATTGAACCACGGTTTGTCCTTCACTCGGTACCTTAGCACACGAGAAGGGATACGCCTATCAATTATGTTGACTAGATTCTCATTCAAAGGGACAACAGGATCTACACTATTATATAATTGTGACCAATTCAAGCACAAAAGATCATGTAAAATCCCATTCCAGTCTGCTTGGGATTTCATATAAATTTTACAAGAATATGATATATCAGGGACAGGCTGCTCAGTCTTCACTAATAATGAAATCAAGGCATGATCAGATGTCCCGACTGGAGAACCAACCAGTTATAACGCCAGGGGAGTCAGTGTATACAAGGTCCAAGCAATTACCAGACCTGTGAGTAGCTTCATTTATGATTTGCTCACAGCCTGATTCAGAGGCAAAGTCTAAAGCTCGTAAGCCATGGCGATCAGTAGGAGAGATAGAACTTAACCACTCCCTATGGTGAGCATTAGAATCACCAACAAAGACAAAAGAAGCCTTTCTATCATCTTCTTGTATCTTAGCCATAATGGTAAGAAGACAATCGAAGATAGAATCATCCATGTCTGGATTCCGGTAGATCGAACATAAATAAAAGTTGTTATGCCTGCCACAAACTTTTATCACCTGAATCTCATGACATCCACATTGATAGCAGGACTTATGAGAAGCAGGGTACTCTGTCCTAATATACACCGCCATTCCCCTGGCCCTAGGGATGGCATCACGTTTCAACATTATTGGCTTCTTAAAACCAATTATAAGGAGCTTAGATGAGTGCCTCATATTAGAAACCAAAGTTTCTGAGCACAAAAGAATATCATACTGTCTGGACGCAACTGTAAGGTCTTGGATATTTGCATGAAGACCACGAATATTGCAATACAGAAGACGACATTGACGAAATCTAGGACGTACTGGTCCCGGATTTCGCTCAATGTCTCCAGACAGCATAAGAATTAATAGAAATAAAAAAGAGACATCATACTTAAAAACTAGATTAACAAGAATTATAACAAAAACAATACGTACAGAATTATAAACAAAGTGATTGATGATACCCATAGACTATAGTAAAAAGTCGGAAAAACTGGTCAACATGGAGGAGCCGATACACCATGCAAGGCTAAATACCCTCCAGGATAGCCACTTCAATTTTTATTTACTACCATTATTATTACTACTACTATTGTTACTACTATTATTATTGTTATATTTATCATTATTATTATTATTATTATTATTATTATTATTATTATTATTATTATTATTATTATCATTATTATCATTATCGATAATAATATTATTATAATCATTATTATTATTATTATTTTTATTATTATTATTTTTAATATTATTATTATTACTATTGTTATTATTATTATTATTATTATTATTATTATTATTATTATTATTACGCAATATGAATATTTTTATTACTATTATCATTATTATTATTATTATTATTATTATTATTATTGTTGTTGTTGTTGTTGTTGTTGTTGTTGTTATTATCAGTATTATTATTATTATTATTATTATTATTATTATTAATAATTGTTAATGATTATGTGTATTTATTATTATCATTATTATTATTATTATAATTATTATTATTATTATTATTATTATCATTATTATTAATAATGTCATTATTATTATTGTTATTATTATTTTTATTAATATATTTTTTATTATCAATGTTATTATCATTTGTATTATTATTATTTTTATTATTATTATCATTATTATTATTTTCATTATTATTATTATTATTATTATTATTATTATTATTAGTCTCTTGACAGAACCCGCGATCTCTCTCCTCTTCTTTGGTGTAATGGAGAGGCGGTGTGACTGCAAGTTCCAATGGATTCCCAACCATTGAAACTCTTGAGCTGGAGAGAGGCGAGACTTCTTGTAGTTGATCTTGAAGCCCAGATGTTCCAGGAACTGGATCACTTTTGTGGCTGCCTGCAGACAAGCAGTCTTGGATGCTGCCCACACCAGCCAGTCGTCCAAGTATGCAGCTACCTGAACGCCTTCTAAGCGTAGCTGTTGTACGACTGCGTCCGCAAGTTTCGTGAAAATCCTTGGGGCTATGTTTAGTCCAAATGGCATGGCTCTGAAGGCATACTTTGTCTTCTGTAGCTTGAATCCTAGGTTGGAGGAGAGGGGGCGACTGACTGGAAAGTGCCAGTAAGCATCTGCCAGGTATATGGAGACTGTGTACACCCCTTTCGGTAACAGGGTTCTTATTTGTTATAGGGTTAGCATCCGGAACTTGTTGTTCTCGATGAACTTGTTGAGTGGAGACAAGTCTAGAATGACTCTGAGTTTGTCCGAGTCCTTCTTGGGAACACAAAACAGCCTTCCCTGGAATTTGATGGACTTTGCTTTCCTTACAACCTTTTTGTTCAAGAGTTCTAAGATATATTCTTCTAGTAAGGGGGTGGAGTGTTGGAAGAATTGAGGAAATGAAGGTGGAGATCTATTCCATTTCCAGCCTAGTCCATTCTTGATTAGGCTGTGTGCCCAGGGATCGAAGGTCCAACGATCCTGAAAGTGGAGGAGTCTCCCTCCTACCTGGAGCATCTCATTGCTTGGATGGTCCGGAGGGTTTGCCACCCTAACCACGTCCTCCCCTACCTTGTGAGGGGTTTCTTGAGGAGCCCCGTCTAGATCCTCTACCATTCGGGTGAAATGTAGTGGTGTGCCTCTCAAAACCTGGGTTAAAGGCTGGTGACTGGGCTACCAGCTGTTGAGGCACCACCTGGAAAGTGGTTTGTGGTTAAGCAACCACTTGGGGCACCGTGGTCATGGTTACTGTGGGATGTTGCACAGGTCGAGAAGGCAGTCTTGGCTTCTTCGTCTTCCTCTTAGGTTGGGGACCAGCATCAGGGGAAGATTTTCTCTTGGCAGAGATGCCCTACTTTTGGAGAAGATTCCCATTCTCCATGGCGGCTTTGGCAAATACCTCTTGGACTACTTCCATTGGGAAGAGGTCCTTGCCCTAGTTACAGGAAGTGATCAACTTCCTAGGCTCGTGTTTGACCGTTGCTGTCGGGAATTTTCGAACTGGCCATTCGAAAGTCCCACCATTTGACATCAGAACGTTTCGTCAAATGAGGGAAGGCTGGGGGATCTCGCGGACGAAAGACTGAGGTTTGATACACGACTGTATTGGGACCTAAATCTTAACCACCTGGTGGGGAAGGAGCGAGTGTTATGGAAATTGTCTGTTTATGATATATAAATGATGAATCTAACGTAAAATTGAGGCAACATGACAAAAATGTCTTATGTATGTGTTTAGTGTCAATGACTTTCCAAGTCATTGGATATGGACAAATTCTGGCCCTCAGCCGAAGCCTTAAGCTTTCCCTTGTATTTAAAGAAAAGCTTTAACTGTTTTACGATCCTGTAGTAAATGAAAAGGCATTGTCAAACCCCTTGCAAATAAATAAACTAAGATTTCCCTCCACTTTGCTAAGGAAACTTTAGTTAACGTGGGAAAACGAAGTTTCCTTCGAAGCTGCCGACCCTCACTCGGTCTCTTTGCTTCATCGTTCCCCCTAAAGATAAGTCATTTATTAAGTTGTTCTCTTCTCTCTACCTCGTGTACCAGGTTGGTTGTAGTGTAAATTTGTGTGAAAGACATGTAGTTTATATATCGCAGTTTAATGTAGAGATCCTTGTGATTGGGGATCTGAATCCTGAGTTAAATTAGAATGGGGATAGGCTATTTGGTGAGTGATTCGTTGTGTATTGAATTCGAATTGTCACTATTTTCAGTTTTTTAATGAGTCCGGTGTGGAGTTTGTGCTTGAAGAGCACGTGTTACAATACCAAGAGTCAGTCTTGTTTTTCATTAAGTCTTGTGAATGCTTAAGGATGTTTGTCTTGTATCAGAGTTTATTTTTGTAATAAAATTGTAAATTTTATCGCCGTATTTTAGTTATCTCCTAGAAGGTTTTGGGAATCTCGCCTCTTCAAGGCCTTGCGATTCGCCCAGAACATCGGGCAGATTTAATAAACTGGTGAAAATCACAACATTTGGTCCTTCGAACCGGATCGCAAGCGCTTCCCAGAGCCGGATAGGACTAATTTAAAATATGAGCTTTTGAGAGAGAGAGAGAGAGAGAGAGAGAGAGAGAGAAAGAGAGAGAGAGAGAGAGAGAGAGAGAGAGAGAGAGAGAGAGAGACGGACAATTAAGGTCCTCAACGTCCCGATGTGCGATCGACCACGTGGGTCAGGTTTTAGAGTCCCTTCCTAGCGTAAAATTACTTTTCTTTCGTTGCTTTGCCAACCCCCCCCCCCCCCGAAACGTAAAGTAAAGTTAATCAAAATGGCGGTGGCCACGATCGTGCACATCGAGGCGTCGATGGGCCTAATAAACGACTTACTTAGCGAAACGCAAAGAGCGCTATTAGAGACCTATTCTGAGTCTGTTTACCAGAATTTGGTAACGGAGTTGCAGGTAGAGGTCCGACAGCTAAGAGAGCTATACAAAAGCCAGCGTGTGAAACTAGAATCTAGTATTGAAGCCCGAATCAGGCACACGTTGGGTGAAGCTACACACGCTTCTACCCTACTGTATAATAGGATAGACAAAGTGAAAAGCACTTCAGCGGGGAATGTTGCCCTCCCCAGGTTGAAGCCGCTGCCTCTCCCCACGTTTGAACGGGAAGTGCAAGAGTATGCATCATACAGTGAGCTCTTCACAATCCATGTGGATCGAAGAGCGGATTTAGACGAAGTGTCTAAATTTATGTATTTATTGGGGACGTTAGGCAAAGAGCCACTTAGAATCATAAAATCTCTAAGTGTAACCGCCACGAACTATAGTGTAGCATTAGACCTTTTAGATAAGCAATATGGCAACGTGCACCAGACACTAATGATTCTGCACCGTAAATTAGTCAACATATTTGTGCCGTCACTAAACCCAGTAGAACTCAAAAGGTTCCGTTTTGAGTTGACCATCATAATCGAACAAATCAAAAGACTGAGTACCAATGACATAGGCCAGGGCATGGTCATGAGCCTCATAAATCAAAAATTGTCAGAGGGAAAGCTCTACCGCAAAGTGGTCGAGCATTTGAGAGAATGTGACTATACGTTGGACGAGATTTTTGAGGCAATAGACATTATTGTGAGAATTATAGAAGACGATGCGTTGCAGAGAGGTGACAGTCTTGAGAGTGACAAAAGACCAGACAGTAGTGTAAGACCGAAAACCCATCCCATCCACAATAATTCCTGCCCATTTTGTAGCGAACGGCACCCGCCTCACGGATGTCGCCAAGTGACTGACGTAGCTGCCAGACGTCGCATTTTGCTGAAAAGGGGTCTTTGTTTTAATTGTATGAAATCAGGTCATCGTAGCGATAAATGTCCTGTCTCAAATTCCTGTAGAAACTGTAATGCTAAGCATCACACTGCAATCTGCGATGCGGGTAGGCTACCGCAATCGATCCCTAGTCATAGTAGTAGTCAAACAATAACGTCCCGCCCCATAGTGAATGCGACGCCTCAGCAGCCCGAAAGTTTCCCCCGACCACCCAAAACTAAAGTAGAGGCTAAACCATGCACAAGCGCAAAGATCGCGCAGAAGTCTGATGTGGACCTCCCATGAACTATCTTGCCAACAGCCATGGCAGGTATCCAACATAAGCAAGGTAGTAAGTAAGTCCGCCTATTCCTCGACTCAGGAAGCCAGAGGAGCTTCATCTCAGCAAAAATTGCCCGTCAATTAGGCCTACCGGTGGTAGGACGAGTATCCTTAAATATAGCTCCGTTTGGTTCCGAGGAAATAAGCGGACTATACGATGTAGTAAGTTGCAGGGTTGAAATGGGCAAAAGAATCGTGCGTATGAAACTAGTAGCACATGAGAGCGTAGACGTCGCGATACATAACGCTGGTTATGGTAAAATCAGACAGCATCTGTTGACCAAGGGAGTCACGTTAGCCGATCCAGCCAACAAGTCATATGTGTTGAAAAATGTCCACATATTAGTAGGGGCTGACTACTTTAGTTATTTTGTAATAGGCGTGGAGAGAGTGGATGGGATCAATCTTTTCCTGACGCATGATGGCATGTTGCCATATGGGAAGGTGCCGCAGTGGCTACTGCAAGGGGAGAGGATTGAGCAGGTGAGAACGTTGAGAGTGTGCAGAATCACGAACGAGCCATATCTGTGTGATGTAGACGAGTGGTGGCGTTTGGACCGTGTTGGCATCGCCCCATCTGAGTAATACACTGTTCGTGAGGCCGAGGCCATGCGAAAGGTATCGCAGAGCGTTGTGAAAAAACCTGAGGGATATCAGGTTAGCCCACCATTCGGGTCGGACGCTAGGCCAGAAACAAATTATCGTAACGCTGTGGCGCAGTTAGAGTCGTTGCAGACCAAATTCAGAAAGGATAGGAAATATTTTGAACAATATCAGGGAGTGATAGACAAATATATCGAAGCAGGTTTTATATCTGAGGTGAAAGATCCCATAGTGGAAGGTTATTACATGCCACACTTTGGGGTCAGGAAAGACAGCCGTACCACCCCCCTTAGAATCGTGTTCAATGCCTCGGCAAAATCAAAGGGTTATAAGTCATTGAATGAATGTCTCTTACCTGGGTCCAATTTGGTAGAGTTAGCATGCAATTTAATCATAAGGTTTAGGTTGAACCGATATGCCATGTTAGCCTACATAAGTAAAGCATTCCATCGTGTTTTGTTAGATCCTCGTGATGCCAAATATACACGATTTCTGTGGCGCGAGGCAGCAGGTCGAGCGCTTACCTTCGCCTTTAGAGTCGTGGTGTTCGGCATCCCAGCAAGTCCATTTTTGCTACAACAGATATTAAATTGTCATTTTAAAGAGGAAGGCCGGCCAGATTTAGTAAAATCCTTTTATGTCGATAACTATCTGGCCACATTTGAGGATTTAGAACACATGAGGCAAGAGCATGAGTCTGTTAATAACATCTTAAAAGGGGTGGGTATGCCTTTGGAAGGGTGGGTAACCAATCACTTGGCCTTCGATGGCAAGAGACAGTGGAGTGAGCCTGTGAGTGTGAACGTGCTCGGGCTGCGATGGGCCCGGGACGTAGACAGATTGTGTGTGAAGGCAAGTAAGGGGATTAGTGAATTGGGGGAGGGATGGGTGCCTACGAAGCGTAGGGTCCTTTCCCTGTTGGTCTCGATTTATGATCCAATAGGTTTGATCAGCCCATTATTTGTAAAGTGAAAACTTTTCCTCCAACAACTATGGGAGGATAATGTAGGGTGGGATGACGTGTTAGGAGGAGAAAAGGCTAAAGAGGCAAGTGAATTGTTGAATGATTTGAAAGCGGTGAGCGACATCACCTTTCAAAGATCGATAGGGTTTAGAACTACATGTGTTCACCGATGCCAGCAGTAAGGCATACGGAGCAGTGGCATATACCAGGGACAATTGCAATCGGGTAAGTCTGATAACCAGTAAGATGAGGATCACTCTGAGAGGAATGAGCCAACTGACGATCCCCAAGCCAGAGCTACTGGCCTTGTTGCTAGGCAGCAGATTAGCAAGAACTCTCAAGGAACTGGTCGAGCCACGAGAAATAGTAATGTGGACTGACAGCAAGGTAACGTTGGCATGGGTAGCATCTCCCGATGCCTGGTCTCATAAGAATGTTTGTTTCTAACAGAGTGGCGGAGATTGTTTTTATTCAGCAGGTTTGTAGCTTAAGTCTGAACCATGTCCCTAGTCATCAGAACCCTGCCGATATCCTATCCAGAGGTGCAACGACTCGGCAACTGCTAGTTAACTCCCTGTGGAGGAACGGTCCAGAATTCCTCAGGACCACGGGACAGCCTGTTCCTTGCAAGGAGGAAGATCCGCTACATCAAACTCACGTAGTAGCGGCGGTACAAGAGTTGAGGGAGGAGATGTGTCCTACCCCACCAGGCGAGATTTGGGAAATACTGTAAAGGGAAGTAGGATTCCAATTCTTGTTGAGAGTAGTCAGACTAATTTTAAAGTTTGCAAGAATAGAACGGAATCCATTCAGTATTGTTGTTCTGGTAGAGCAGAAACATTATTTGCCTTCAGTTTATGCTTACTTGGAGGGCGGAGTCAGACCCCCTCGTGAAGTTGTCAATTTAGTAAGACAGTTGAATTTAGTAATGAAAGTTAGACTCATTTGTACTAGAGGACGAGTGTCCAAGTTAGAAGAAATTAATCAGTTAATTCTCTTGCCAACCAAAGGGCATTTAGTTAGGGTTTATTTAAAATATTTACACCGTTTGCATTTACATTGTGGTGTGAATACGCTAATGGGTATCTTTCGACAGAAATGTTGGGCGGCGGGTCTACGTTCTATTGCCAAGCAGGTGGTAAAAGAATGTATGGAGTGTTGGCGCGCCTTCCAGTCTTCGTCGAAACAGTGACCACCACCCCCCTTACCGAAGGAAAGAACGACCCTCGAGAGACCCTTTACAGCAGTTGGAGTGGACCACACAGCAGCCATACAAACTGAAACGCAGCCAGGGTACATCCTGATTGTAACGTGCATGGCCAGTAGGGCCGTGTATCTCGGCTTCTGTCCCTCCTTGGAAGCGGAAGAATTTGTCTTGGCTTTAAGGCGATTCTGCGCAACGCATGGCGCCCCTCAATACATCACCTCTGATAATCACCAGACGTTCAAAACCGCCAGCCACCTCCTGCAGGGACTCTACGAAGAAGATGAAGTTCAGCAGTTCCTGAGGAGAATGGGAATACAATGGAGGCTTCAGACGCCCAGAGCACCTTGGAAGGGTGGATTCTTCGAGCGGCTGATAGGGGTGACGAAGCGAACCCTCCAAATAGCCTTCGGCCAAAAGTATCTACCGAACGCCCACGTATTGACACTGGTGAAAGAAGCAAAAGCCGTAGTGAATAATCGCCCGCTTATGTACAGCGGCGATGGATGCGAGGATGAAGTCCTCACCCCTTCCCATTTGTTAAGAGGACACCCAGTCCTCCTCATGGCACCGCTCTTACCGGACGAGCACCTCAACACGACCTTCACCTCCCGGAGGCTACGTGATCGTTATTTGAAACTAACAGACTCTTTAAAGGCATTCCGCGAGAGGTGGAGAAAGGAATATTTGAGTGCCCTGAGAGCCCGACACGACTGTCAGTGCGGGGAACCCTCCAAGCTGCACCCTGGAGACGTCGTGTTGGTGAAACAAGAACATCAAAGAAGAGCTACGTGGCCCCTTGGACGTGTTGTAGAAACTTATCCGGACGACAACGGCGTCGTACGTTCGGCCAAAGTGTTGTTTGAGGGTGTCGAGTCACAGCGAGCTGTTAGCCATCTGGTTCCCCTGGAAATTACCCCTCTGTGGATGATGATGGAGACGGAGACGACGACGATGGAAAAGAGGGTGTGTACAGTTCGACAGACGGAATGCCAGGGATTGCGGGGACGTCTGGGGATAACCAGGAAATGGCTCCGGCTGCGACATCCCAACAACTGGCCACAGAGACCTTCGACAGTGACACTAATGACGAGAACAGTACGTTCAGTGTGAACAGTGAAGGTGAAAAGGAATCGAAGCAGACGAACGTTAAAAAACGTTCTGCACTCCCACTGAGAAGGGCGGCCGCGAAGCAACGAGAAATGATGGACAGTCTGCTAAAGGGTGACAGTCTATGAAATGTAGCTGCAAAACAGTAAGTGAGAGAGAGAGTGTCTCCCTGGTAGGTAGGGAGGGTGAAGTGAGAACGTTTGTAAGTGGCATGAATCCACGGAGATTGGAAGTGCGTAGGTGTGGGGAACGGGGACGGGATAGTCTCTCATACTTACGAAACGAGCGTTGTACAGAGCCAGGCCCCTCCCTCTTGTTCCCCTAAAGTGGTAGCCCACATGTGGCAGTGTGAAAAGTGATTTAATTAATGTAAGAGGGCAGGTTGCCTTCTGATGGAAATGCATGATTATATTCTGTGTATGAATACATTTTTTCTCTTTTGTATACATATATGCCGAGAGTGAATATTTTAGGCCCATTGCCTAATTGCTTTTCCAATTTTTCATAATTATATTCTGTATGTGAATGCATTTTTTCTTTCTGTTCGTATATATGTATATGATAACTGATTTCTAGGCCCATTCCCTAAATTGCCTTTACATTTGCATGATTGCATTTACTATTTGGGTACAATTTTTTTTTATTGTTTTTTGTATACCTATGAACTAATTGCCCCGGGGTAACATTGTTGTTTATGAACATTGTGTATGCTGTTAGATTCGTTACGGAGCACTACGCAACGAGCCGAACAGAGTTAAGTCTTGCCTGATTTATTGAAGTTTTTACGTCCCTTATTTCGGGTGTGGAGGATGTCGGGAATTTTCGAACTGGCCATTCGAAAGTCCCGCCATTTGACATCAGAACGTTTCGTCAAATGAGGGAAGTCTGTGGGATCTCCCGGGCGAAAGACTGAGGTTTGATACACGACTGTATTGGGACCTAAATCTTAACCACCTGGTGGGGAAGGAGCGAGTGTTATGGAAATTGTCTGTTTATAATATATCAATGATGAATCTAACGTAAAATTGAGGCAACATGACAAAAATGTCTTATGTATGTGTTTAGTGTCAATGACTTTCCAAGTCATTGGATATGGACAAATTCTGGCCCTCAGCCGAAGCCTTAAGCCTTCCCTTGTATTTAAAGGAAAGCCTTAACTGTTTTACGATCCTGTAGTAAATGAAAAGGCATTGTAAAACCCCTTGCAAATAAATAAACTAAGATTTCCCTCCACTTTGCTAAGGAAACTTTAGTTAACGCGGGAAAACGAAGTTTTCTTCGAAGCTGCCGACCCTTACTCGGTCTCTTTGCTTCATCGTCCCCCCTAAAGATAAGTCATTTATTAAGTTGTTCTCTTCTCTCTACCTCGTGTACCAGGTTGGTTGTAGTGTAAATTTGTGTGAAAGACATGTAGTTTATATATCGCAGTTTAATGTAGAGATCCTTGTGATTGGGGATCTGAATCCTGAGTTAAATTAGAATAGGGATATTTGGTGAGTGATTCGTTGTGTATTGAATTCGAATTGTCACTATTTTCAGTTTTTTAATGAGTCCGGTGTGAACTTTGTGCTTGAAGAGCACGTGTTACAATACCAATAGTCAGCCTTGTTTTTCATTAAGTCTTGTGAATGCTTAAGGATGTTTGTCTTGTATCAGAGTTTATTTTTGTCATAAAATTGTAAATTTTATCGCCGTATTTTAGTTAACTCCTGGAAGGTTTTGGGAATCACGCCTCTTCAAGTCCTTGCGATCCGCCCAGAACATCGGGCAGATTTAATAAACTGGTGAAAATCACAACAGTTGCATTGGCAAACACAAACTCTCTGCAGGCCCTCCTAGCCTTCACAAATGCGTACAAGTCCTTAACTAGGGTAGCCATGTGCATCTTGGCTAGGACTGTATGCATATCTGGGGTGCTTGCAATGCCTGCACACATCTCCATGCAGTTCTGGAGGGAAAGAGAGGTGGCTAGTCTCCCCTTTGTCTCCTCTCTTCTCAGGAGAAAGTCCAACAGCTTCGGGAGGTTCTCACTGAACTGCTGTCCTGCGATGTCCGCGTCGAGCTTCGAGATTGAGAAGGTTAGGTGGACCTCGTTCCAATCCTTCTCGCTCGAGGGCAAGGCCAGAGACAATGGCCTACACTCCTCTAGCGTAGGACAAGGTTTGCCTGCATCAATTGCCTTAAGCACACTGTGGAGAGCTTTCGATGAGAAGGGGAAAGCTCTTGATGAAGGAGCAAGAAAGGTAGGTTGCTTCTTGCTCAGCGCAGATACTTTGGAGTTGGTATATTCTGCCTTATTCAGGCTACTCGTCAAGAGAGCCTGTGCCTTGTCGTGGTCGAAAACCCCGACTTCCTTGGGTTCCGTCACTATCTTAGATGCCGGCTCACTCTTCAGCCGGATGAAACCTTCCGGGTATGCCGAAAGGTTTGGCCAGAATTGAATGTCGTCTAGGGGGGATGGCCCCCATCTTCTCCGAAATGTAGAGTTTCCCATTCATCATGGGCATGAACTCTGCATACCTCCAGGGATTGGTTTCAGAGCATAGTGGCAGGTCAGACACTTTAGGTCACTTGTATGACCCACGAGAAGTAACTACGCGAGTTGCTTCATGGAATTCCTTCCTCCTATCTACGTTTTCCTTACGTAGAGAGTCCACTAGTTGCTGGATCTGGGCCACAACCGCTTGGCCCAGCGGGTCTAGTGGAGGGGTTGGAACTGAAGAAGTTGACGGCACAGGCTGAAATGCCGACACAGACAGAAGAGAGTCCTCCGCTTCTGTCGACTCAATATCATCTTCTTCTCCAGGTGGTTGGGTCAGCTCTTCTTCAGGGTCCTCTTGAAGAAGACCCTTTTCGGTGTCCGAGGACACTTCTGATATCCTCTCCTGATGGATGTCCATGCCTTGTAAAGCCTCGTTGATATCGGCCTCTATTGCAAGCTGTACACAAGGAGGTCCGGGTCGAGCCTGAGGTACGACGGCATCAGCTGTTGCCTTCGGGAACAGTAGGCTTCTCAACAACTCGCTTGGTAGGTACAGTCCCGGAGAGTTCTTTTGGAACCCTCGTACCCACTTCTTAAGCGTTTCCCTCGCAGTATCCCTCGACTCTGTCGTCCTGGGATCACTGAAACCCTTGGTCATCAAGGCCGAGCAGACGTTGCAATCCTTGGGATCCCAATATCTCAAGGTTTCAGTTGCGATGGAGCAGGGGGCATGAGACCTGCACATGGTGTGACCACAAAAGTTCTTACTCTTGTGGTTACAGAAGATCACCTCACACTTCACCTTGACCTCCTCCTGTAAAGAAAGAAAAAGGTGAAATGGGGTAATTTATCACACTGATAAACTAAATTCATGCATTAAATTAGCACTTACTATTATCATTATAGCTTAGGAGAGTAAGCTAGAAAGAAAATAGGAAAGACACATATCTGTGTCATCTGTCCAGGCAATTGCTGTGACCTCCCTCAATATTCCATATTAGGGAAAAACATGGTGGAAGAGCTCTAATTTCTGGAGTTAAAGTTAGTGTATACTAGCACTAACTCTTCCATAATGGAATATTAATATTGTAGGTTAAGAATATTATGTTCTGATGACCTATGGCTCATCAGGATATTGAAGGAATACTTCACTTCAACATTATTAGCGGTCTCAACAATGGACTGTGAAAGGACACACAGAATATGTTGGAAAAATATACTACTGTATATTATATATTATAGTTTTCTAACTGCAGTATGTACTATACTGCAGAAATACTGGCTACTGCATAATCTTATACTGTAGTTCTGCTGGCCTGCTTCCTGATGGGCTAGTACCTGACAACACTAGCCAATATAGAGAGAGAAAGCATGGAGAGAAGGGCTACCGTATTATTATAGTTTAGTACAATAACTAGGGTTGTAGGGACTACTATCCCTACTGCCTTCTTCCAGAATGAGGATTCAAAAGGAATGGGGGGAATGTAATCATTCTAGCTTCCATCCAGCTACAGAATCTGTTACCGGCTGCTCTTCCGGTTCCAAGATTTGTGGATGGCAGTCCAAGAGAGGACTGAAGAATACTCAAAGTTATAAGGGTCTCCCACCGGCAGCCGTCATAGCCGGCACAACCTTTCCGGAGCCTTGCTTCCGTAGGGAGAAGGTCGAAGCGGCAATCAAGCCGCCTTTGTAGGAGCCCGGCCGGCATCGCAATCCACCCGACAAGCGAGGAGTTTTTGGGCTCAGGCCATGTCGTCCTGATGGAAGTTCCTTCTTAGTAGCTTCCTAGGTTATATTTAACTACAGTGATATATCCCAGAGAATTTTACTAAAGGTATCCAGAATTCTAACTCCTGGCACGAGTATCCCTTGTATTATCTTATAGGGGTATCGCATAAGATCAGAGGACGTATTCTTGACACGCCACATAGCTATCTAAACCTCTAATAGCGTTTATGCTTCGAGAGGGGAAAGTGGCAAGAATTGTAGGAGAGCCGTTATTAAGGCAACACTCCTACTCGTATTGTAATTGGGCGCCATCACGCTACCTCGTGGCGCCATCTAGTCATTCTTTCTCGTGTAGCGTTCCTACCCGGTGTTTATCCCGTGTATGTCTCGCTGTTTTGGATTATTTTGTTGCGATGATGTCTTCCCCAGCCTCATCTGCCTCTGGAAAGTTAAGTACTATCTTTGAATTGTATAAATGTAAGCTCTTGCCAGTTTTTTCCTCAAAATAAGTTCGTAATTAACGTAACAAGAGCTGTTGCCCAGCCGGATGGCGTCTTGGACGCGGTCGTTCCTTGCATATACAGTACATTTAGTTAGTCAGAACGACTTTCCCCGCATATTTCGCTTTAATAACTTTTAGCTATTTAGCATTTTAGCTAGGAATTCTTATATTATGCCCTTGTTTTTGAGGATTTGGCAATTTTATTACCGAGCCCCACGAGTGCTAGGCTTCCTAGCCTAGGCACCTACACACCTCATGCATGATATAACCTTCCTGGTAAAGTTTTATTGAAGCTCAGGCAATATTTTATACAATTAAGATATTACTGCATAAATTTTCCCCTTCCAAGATAGTATACGAGAGAGTTTTGGTGACCGATTCTCACTGCGCCTAGGCTACTAGCCTAGGGGCTTTAGTATACTTTCATACATGTCCTCAATTGCCCTTGTATCGTCTTTTAAGTGGAGACTGACACCTCCTATGCCTTTTAAGTCTATATCAATCTCCTTGGGAGATTTAAGAGCAATTCCTCTTCCCTCTGGCAAATCTATACTGGGGTGTTTCCGTTCCTTACTCTCAACCACTGAGCCAGTTTTGAGTTTAGGACAGGACATCAGAGTAATTTGTCTGTGTTCGACAGCTGCCTGTCTTGGCGTACTGATTTCCCAAGTCAGGTTAGGCTGCCAATGAAGGAGGCTAGACCTCCCTAGGCCATACGCTGGAGGCGTTATATGATAATTCCTTCTCTCCATGGCCTAGCAGACAGTCCTGTGCCGACAGATCCTAAGCCGAAGAATTGAATTCTTCCCTTGCTTAGGGTCTCCGACACTAGATTCTGTTCCTCCATTGAGACAGCGACCTGGGTGCCGCCTTCTCCCTCAATCAGACTAACCCAACCTGGGGAATTTAATTCCCTGGCCCCTAAGGTTGTCTTTACTATGGATCAGAATCTTTTAGGTTAGGTAGTGCCTACTAGGTACTACCTCACCTGCAGGACCCTTGCCCCTCAACTGCTGTCCTTTAGTGTTGGCCTAGCCTTCACACATCCTGGCCATCATTCTACAATCGACCCTAAGGGTAGATTACGGGATTGGCTCGGGTTCTCTGTCTGCCGCCGGCTGAGCCGACTGCCGGCAGGGATCCTCCCCTATCTTTAGAGTGTTCTTCAGTCCTCTCTTGGACTGCCTTCCATGGCCCTACTACTGATATGGATGGACTATGGTTGGATGGAAGCCCGAATATAATTCCCCCTTCCATATGAACCCTCATTCCGGATGAAGGTCTGCAATGCTGAGCCTTTGCTTCCCCTCCCATCCACGCTTTCTCTCTGTCTTACCATTTACCATGGGCCGGCTACCGGTGCCTTAGAGCTGCCGGCGGCCAACTCGGACGACTGTCCGTCGTCAGGTTGCTCTGCCGCCGCTTGCCATGGGTTACCATAGATCGGCGACCCAACGACAGCCGGCACATTCTGACCGACTGCATGCAACTATGTTGACTGCCGACAGCCGGTCGTCCAAATGTCTGAAGACATACCTTCCGCCGGCTGCTGGCGGGTCCGCCTTGATAGAGGGACCCCCCGGCGGCCGGCAGCGGAGCGACTGCCGGTGACCCACCGCCCTTTATCTAAGAAGGCAGTATACCTACAATAGCCCAGGGTAATACCGGCGTATGCCAGCAGGCACTACAGTACTGGCTACAGAGTGGTTGTAGTCACTGCGATATTGATTATTCCGCATGACACATACCGCTGTACGGTCTGTGCTGTAGCCCATGCAATTATTCCAGCCTACAAGGTGCTTCATGGGCAGCCTATTGTGAGACCACCACACCAATAGAGCGATTCTCTCTGCAAAAGTTAATGGTCAATGATCATTTATTTTAAATCCCCAATATTGAACCTTAGAAGATGGTGTTAAATTTACACATTATATCCAAAGGATATTATCTTCCCCTATAATTCGACTAGAATTTAGTGTTCAATATTAATGGAGGTCATAGCAATGGGCTGGACAGGAAACACATGTGGGTGTCTTTCCTCTTTCCCTCCTAGCTTACCTATCCTAAGCTAAACAATTTTTATAACATTGTATGATGAAATTCTGAGATATATCACTGAATACTCATTTGCTTTTCTTTCTTTACAGGAGGAGCATCCTGAGTGTGGGAACCATTTCTGCAAGGTCCGCAGTAAGAATTTCTGCGGCCATGATATGTGCAGGACCCACGCTCGCTGCGCAACTACGAAGGGATCTCTCAAGTATTGGGACCCACAGGTATGTACCGTTTGTGAAAAACTGGTCAATGAGGCTTTTGATGATCAAAAGTCCACTGAGTCAAGGGATGCAGCAAGAGAGACGCTGCAAACATGGGTCAGGGGCTTCCAAAAGAACACCACTGGCCCATACCTTCCTAATGAAAGGATGACGGCTTGTCTGTTCCATAGGGCATCTTCGGATGCAGTTATTCCCCAAGCTCAGCCTGAGATTTCCCTCGTACAGATTCCGATAGAATCTGATGTGTCTGATGCCTTGAAGGACATCCAACTAGAGGACAACATGTCAGTTGTTTCCGAGGAGACGGAACGGAGTCTTCTAGTTGCAGAGCAGGATCAGAAGACTGTTTTACCTCCTGAAGGCGTAGAGAAAGCCGAAACTATTTCGGTTTCATCGGCTACGGTGGCTGAGCCTGTCCAGTCGACTTCTTCTGCCCCCCAACTAGACACGATTAGTCACACGCTTCATTCTCTTCTGTCCATGTTCCAGGACATGAAAAAGCAATCGTCCGAGAAGGAAGCTTCACTACGGACAGAGATGCACTAGCTCGTATCTTCACGTTTAGCCCCTAAGAAGCTAAACGTCAAGGAACTTCCCGCCTTTTCTGACACTAACCCTTGGAGGTATGCCTATGTCAGGAGGAAAGATCTTCCTCTCCGAAAAACTGGGCACGGTCCCAGTTGACGACGGTGAGTTTTGGCCCAGCAAGGGGGCCTACCCAGATTGTTACGTCCGCTTGAGGACGGAACCCCCTTCCAAAGGAGAAACAGAGCCGAAAGAGGTCATCATTCTAGACCTCCCCAAGGCCCAGGCCTTGTTTACTAAAATCTTGAAGGAGAGGGGCTTCACTAGTTCCAAGGTGCCGGCTCTCAGCAAGAAGCACCCATCCTTCATTGCTTCTTCTACCCGTGCCTTCCCCTTTATGAAGAAAGGGTTTAAGGCAGCCTTAAAGGCAGTCGAGGCAGGAAAACCTTGCCCTACACTCGAAGAGTGTAGACCTTTTTCCCTCGCCCTACCATCTGATGATGCGGACTGGAAGGATGTTTATAACACCTTCTCAGTCGGGAAGCTGGAGGCCGACATTGCCGGACGTCAGTTCGGAGAAGACCTCCTAAAGTTGTCAGACTTTCACTTGCGCAGGGAGCAGGAAACAAAAGATAGACTTGCCGCCTCTATGTCTTTACAGACCGGACTAGAGACGATGGCAAGAATCCCCGACACCCCAGATATGTATATGGTCTTTGCCAAAGCGCATTTGGCAACGGTTACCAAAGACCTATATAACTTCATCAAAGCCTGTCGGGCTTGCAGAGAGTTTGTGTTTGCCTCGGCTGCGGTGAGGCACGAACCAAGGAAGCTGATAGCCTCCAACATCTGGGGAAAAGACCTCTTCCCGAGCGAAGTGGTCAAAGAGGTCGTTGACAAAGCCGCAACGGCGAACAGGAATCTCCTCACCAAATGGGCTTTGTCCTCTAAGAGAAAGTCTTCCGCGGAAGAGGGTCCCCAACCAAAACAGAAAACAAACCGACCCAGAGTGCCCACTCACCCTCCACGACAACAACAGCTTCCCGTGGCCACGGTGCCCCAGACGGAGGTACAACCACCTACTACATTCCAGCTGGTGCCCCAACAGGTGGCGACTCAGTCGCCCGTCTTCACCCCAGCCTTTGAAAGGCAATCGACGACCTTTCGGCCGAAGTCTCGTGGTTCCTCCTTTTGAGGTTTCTCTAGATGACCCTCCAGAGGTAGTGGCAACAGAGGTGGACGTGGCCAAGGAGGCAAGTCCTCCAGCCAGCACTCCAAGTGAGATGCTACCGGCAGGAGGGAGACTTCTCTTCCGGGATCGCTGGACCTTCGATCCCTCGGCCCACAGCCTAATCAAGAACGGACTGGGGTGGAGTTGGAATGCAACTCCACCAAACTTCCCTCAGTTCTTCCAACACTCAACCCCCATATTGGAAGAATATGTTCAAGAACTCTTAGACAAGAGAGTTGTAAGGAGGGCAAAGTCCATCAAATTCCAAGGAAGACTGTTCTGTGTTCCGAAGAAAGACTCGGAAAAGCTCAGAGTCATTCTGGACTTATCACCACTCAACAAGTTCATAGTGAACAACAAGTTCAGAATGCTGATGCTTCAACACATAAGGACCCTACTGCCCAAACAGGCATACACAGTCTCCATAGACATGGCGGACACATACTGGCATGTTCCGATCAACCGCCAAGTTTCCCCCTACCTAGGATTCAAACTGCAAAAAAGACAGTACGTCTTCAGAGCCATGCCCTTCGGACTAAACATACCCCCAAGGGTATTCACAAAGCTTGCGAACGCAGTCATTCGTCAACTACGCCTAAAGGGAGTTTAGGTGAAGGCCTACCTGGACGACTGGCTGGTGTGGGCAGCATCCAAAGAAGAATGCATGCAAGCCTCCAAGGAAGTGATCCAGCTCCTGGAACACCTAGGATTCAAGATCAACTTGGATAAGTCTCGACTATCTCCAGCTCAGAAGTTCCAACGGCTGTGTGTCCACTGGAACTTACAGTCACACTGCCTTTCCATTCCATCAAAGAAGAGAATAGTGGGATCTGTCAAGAGACTCCTTCAATCCGCCAGGATATCAAGAAGGCAACAGGAGAGAGTGTTGGGGTCCCTCCACTTCGCTTCAGTGACAGACCCAGTATTGAGAGCTCAATTAAAAGATGCATCAGGAGTTTGGAGAAAATACGCATCAAACGCTCGGAGAGATCTGAAAATACCGATACCAACTCGTCTGCGATCCCTCCTCAAGCCATGGTCGGAGGCCAAGTACCTAAAGAAGAAGGTACCCTTACAACCGCCTCCACCGTAGGTCACCGTTCACACGGATGCTTCAAATGAAGGGTGGGGAGGCCACTCTCACCATCGGAAAGTCCAGGGCACCTGGTCCTCCCTCTTCAAGACCTTCCACATCAACATTCTGGAAGCCATGGGAGTTTTTCTCTCACTGAAAAAACTGAAACTTCACTGCTCAATCCACATCCGACTGGTTCTAGACAGGGAGGTTGTAATGAGAGGCCTGAATCGACAGGGTTCGAGATCACCTCAAATCAATCAAGTGATATTGGCCATCTTCCGCCTAGCGGAGAAGAAGAGATGGCACTTATCAGCAGTTCACCTTCAATGGTTCCGCAATGTGACAGCGGACGCTCTATCCAGACTCAACCCGATAGAGTCAGAATTGTCCCTAGACGCAAGATCATTTTCCTTCATCTTACGCAAAATCCCAGGACTCCAGATAGACCTCTTTGCAACGAGCGACAATAAGAAGCTACCCCGGTATGTAACCCCGTACGAGGATCCTCTAGCGGAAGCAATGGACGCGATGTCCTAGACTGGAACAGATGGTCCAAGATTTAGCTGTTCCCTCCAACCAACCTTCTGCTGAAAGTCCTCAACAAACTGAGATCTTTTCACGGAACGGCAGCAATAGTGGCTCACAAGTGGCCCCTGATAACGGAACTACGGCTGAAGCTGATCCCGGTTCCAGATCTAGTTCTGACTCAGCAAGTGCAGAAGTCGACTGTCTCAGCTTCATCACAGAAAACCCGGAACCTTCATCTTATGATTTTCTCACCTTAGCAGTCAAGAAAAGGTTCGGGATTTCAAGGGACAGTATTAACTTTTTAGAAGAATACAAGTCGAAATCAACGAGAAGACTATACGAGTCTTCCTGGAAGAAATGGGTTGCCTTTGTCAAGGCAAAGAAACCAAAGGAGATTTCAACGGACTCTCTGAATTTATTTCAAAATATGTTTTGAAAGTCTTCGCGCTTACACTGGATGGAAGTTATCCAGGGTCTTCTTTAAACATTACACGAAACAATTACAAGAGATTAAACACTACATGATGGCAGTAGGTATTGTACTAAAACCTGCCGCTTGATTTCTGCGAAGAACAGTACACTAATTGGGACTTTTAGTGAAGGGTGTACATGATGGACTCCTACGGTGTATCATGTTTAGTGATGTGTCTAGTACATGACACTATAGACTGTTCTAATTACACATGTGACTAAAGCATAAAAGACTGACACATGTGCCATGCATATTCATATGCAAGTGTTCATTTTGTAACAGCAGAAACTATAGTGAAATATTCCATATTTCCCATAGAGTGGCTTGTGTTTCCTTTTCAGATGAAACTTTTAAAAAAAATTCTGTTATTACTAACTATTATGCTTTCACACAATATTTTCAGAGAAATTGTGGTTAATTGTATATATTACAAGCCTTGATTTCTATATTCTACCTGTTAATAAAAATAGTTAGGAATCTTTGCGTCTCATTTCGCCCCAAAATAACCTAAAAAAAATTACAAATAAAGGGTGTTAGAGCTACTTTCTTTTCCTCTTATTTTGGAAAAATATTCAGAACAAATACTAATTACTGTTCAAAGCAAACAATTATCAAAATAATATTGTACTATTAAGTTCAGTCCCTGGTAAGGACTGATTGTACCAACCTGTTTACCTTACCGATTTTACAGTTTCCTACATGAATGTAAACCTGTCTATCTTGTCTCCAACGAACAAGCAGACTAGGGAGGTATCAGTAACCTACACATATCGGTTCCATTTAGAGTACAAACTATGCTTTATGTATATGATGACACTAATAAACTACTTGTTTGCTAGATTGTTCCTTAAACTCATAATCCTCGAGTTTTCTCCTAGAGTCTTCCATGACTCTTCTCTGTAGGGGGCAGGAAGCACTGACAGAGTCCATGATCAGTTGAAAGGTGTATGACAGTAACTCCAGGTGTCTCTGGGTCTAGATGACCAAGGAAAATTTATCTTGAGATGATTGGCACTATTGAAAATCCACAGATACATTAATGCTCTGGTAAACTTCCATCAGGACGACATGGCCTGAGCCCAAAAAACGGATTTTGAGCGAAGCGAAAAATCTATTTTTGGGTGAGGTAGCCATGTCGTCCTGATGGACCCACCCTCCTTTGACAAAGGATAAGTGAATCCCTCCCTAATATACTGTATCTGTAGCACCTAAGTAACGCTACAAAGAATGACTAGATGGCGCCACGTGGCAGCGTGCTGGCACCCAATTACAGTACGAGTAGGAGCGTTGCCTTAATAACGCCTCTCCTACAATTCTTGCCACTTTCCCCTCTCAAAGCGTAAACGCTATTAGGGTTGTAGATAGCTATGTGGCTAGTCAAGAATACGTCCTCTGATCTTATGCGATATCCCTATAAGATAATACAAGGGATACTCGCGCCAGGGAGTTAGAATTCTGGATACCTTTAGTAAAACTCTCTGGGATATATCACTGTAGTTAAATATAACCTAGGAAGCTACTAAGAAGGAACTTCCATCAGGACGACATGGTTACCTCACCCAAAAATAGATTTTTCGCTATGTTCAAAATCCGTTTTGTAGAATGCCGCCCATAGATGTTGTGACAGCTTGGCCATCACTAAAGGACAGATAGAGGAAGGGAAAAGGGTCTTATATTTTGTGTCGAAAGAAGGCCACAATCACAGAAACATAGTTTCTATACCGGCGCCGTCTTGGGCGGCAGAGGAATAATGATTCCTCAGCTGGATATAAGACATGTCTTCTAGACCACAAGGAAAAGGTGGCTGCAATTGTACTACCACTTTTGGTTGTGGGCTAAGGAAGCCGGGCTTCCTATGCCTGCAACTGTGAACCGGCAAGGGAATGACTAGTCCCCTGTCAGTAGAGTTGCTGACAACAAGACTGAATACTCTGAGTTACTGTCGTAATCAAAGCCGGGATACTCACTGGCAAAGAGGGAAGACATAAACACTAGCCTAGTCAAGCCGGAGTACACTACTCTGTGGCAAGACCAAGATAGGGCTGTTGCCTAATGGCGGCACTCAGAGGGAAGGTAGGGTTTACCCTTAAATCTCTAAAAGAGACGAGTATCGAATTATATAAATAATTCTAGGAGATATGCTATCTCCAATTGAATAGATAAAACCATACAAGAGGGTAGACGGGGATAATGTACGAAAGTATACTAAAACGCATTAAGCTAGTCTAACGCGAGTCGGGATCTCGGCTACGCTACGTCACCGAGACCCTATCGTATACGATTGAAACATTTCACAGAAGAGGAAATATACGTGCATGATCTTATCTTCACTAGTATAATTTGCCTAAATAGCTATAATTCATTAAAGCTAAATACTGGGAACGTCGTACTACTGATTAATAAAGCATTTATGGGGTACGACAGCGTCCAAAATGGCGCCTCCGGTGAACGGCTATGCTCCAATAAACACATCTGAATTATGCTAATTTAACTGTGAGAAGGGATCTAAAAATTATACACAGGAAAGATTAAATACTCAACTTTCCAGAGGATGAAGATGCTGGAGAATGCATGATAAATCCAGGAATAGTAACAAAACAGCGAGAGCAAGCGGGAGATACGCCGTGCTTAATTCGCTACTATAAAAGGAATGAGTTTCCATACGTGGCCCTGTAGTAGTACGGGAAGGAGATCCACCAGGTAACCTTGATGACGGCTCCCCTTCATTTTCACCAATCTTCCCCCTCTGAGCGAAAACTCTATTCGGGGTGAAGATTGCCAAGTGTCGTATCAAGAAATACGTCCCCTGATATTATGCGATATCCTTAAGAATTTTCTTAAGGATACTCGCGCCAGGAGTTGGAATTCTGGAGACCTATGATCAATTCTCTAGGAGTATTAATGTAGCTAAATATCCCTTTGAAAGCTGTATTATTGTATACTGTAGTTTTCTAACTGCTGTATTATTATACACTGCAGATATACTGGCTACTGTATTGTCATATGCTGTAGTTTTACCAGTATACTACCGGGGTTAGGCTAGTGCCTGGCTGCACTAACTGATAGAGAGAGAGAAAGAATGGAAAGGAAGATTTCATATTATTATGGTTTAGCACAATAATTGAAATGTAGGAGAGCTAGTGCCGCCTACTACCTCCTTCCTAGAATGAGAGTTCTAATGGAAGGGGAGGAATGTATTTGATTCTAGATTCCATCCAGCCACAACTTTTGCCGTCGGCTGTACTGCCGGTTGCAAGGTTTATGGATGGCAGTCCAAGAGAGGACTGAAGAATTCTCAACAGTATAATGGGTTTCCCACCGGCAGGCATCAGGGCCGGCTCAGCCTTTCTCCCCGGGGCATTCACTTCCGGTGAAGGAAGGACATAAGGGGGAGTTGGCCGAGGCAGCAACACAACCAACGCTTGTAGGAACCTGGCCAGCAATTCAGTCAACCCGGCAAGCCGGGTTGATTGTAGAATACCAGCCAAAAGAATATTGTGTCACCCTACTAGCTAAATAAAATGCAATAATAATGGCGACAACGGTTGTAAAAAAAAGGCTGCCTCCGGTCGTGGAAATGCTCAACCTAACACTCTTAAACTATTGAAATTTAACTGTGAGGCGGGAGCCAAAATTTATACATAGGAAAGAATTAATACTCAACTTTCCAAAGAATGAAGATGTCGGAGATTGCATGATTACTATTCGATAACTTGCGATAACACCGGGATAACATTGGAAGAACACTTAGTCATATCGGCTACAAGTAAAGGAATAGCGGCCGGTAGTAGTGCGGATAGGAGGTCCACCGGGTACCTAGATCGGCACCCCCTTCTTTCACCACTCTTCCCCCTCAAAAAATAAAATCTATTCAGGGTGAAGATTGCTATGCGTCGAATCTAAAAAATACGTCCCCTGATATTATGGGATGTCCTTAAATTCTTTATGGATACTCGCGCCAGGAGTTAGAATCCTGGAGACCTTTGGTTTATTTCTCTGGGAGTATCACTGTAGCAAATATCCCTTAAAAAGACTACCTAAAGGAACCTTCCATCAGGACGACATGGCCGAGCCCAAAAAATACACAAAACAAAAGAGGTTAAAAAGGTTAATGGAATGGTTACATAGAAATGGAAGGATAGAAACAGTTAAGGGATATAAATACTTAGGAGAATGGTACTCAGAAAAGGGAAATCATAGTCTTAAAAGTAAAAGAGAAGCAAATATAGAATACATGATGCAAGAAGCTAGGAATTAGGGAGACAGTAACAGGGTAGGAGATCTGGGATTGCTGGCGAGAATAACGATCTATGAAACAAAAGTAGTACTTACAATGTTTACATATATTGGGACATGGGGTGTAATAAAAGAAAAAGAAATGAAAGAACTAGAGGGTATACAGTACAAAATTATGAATGGAATGTTTGAACACTTTGGTACCACACCTTATTGGGGTTGATAGCAGAAACAGGAATATGGCCAGTTGAAAATAGAATAGAGTAGAAAGAAGTGATGCTTTTATCCTAACATCAGATGATAAACGACCAGCTAAGGAGATATTTAAGGGAACCATATGGGGAATGCTGGGGGAGAAGTATACAAATCTGCAAAAAAATATGATATCAAAATTGAAGAAATAAGAAAGTATAAAAAGCAATAACCCAGGAAAGAAATGAAAAGTAAAATGACAAATATAATCAAAAGAACAATAAAAGAAAGAAGGCAGAAATTGCCAAACTGGGGTTTGTGAATATGGCAGAAAAGATTGTGTAGGAAAACTTAACACTAAGGAAGCAGTAATAGTTATGAAAACAAAGCTAGATATAATAGAATTAAAAGAAAATTATAGAAACAGGAATAAAATGATATGCCTTGTGTGTTGTGTAGTGAGCAAATGATGCAACTGAACATACTGTGTGTTTAGCTGTAAGCTTACAATGAATTAAGAGAATTTAGAAGCAATGGTTTAAAATTGGAGAACTTAGAAACACAAACTAAAAATGTTACGTGATATAGTAGATAAGCCCTGGAAGTTATAAGCAAAAGAATACAAACTGTCTAGGAGGTAACTAATGACAATGAATTGCCTGCAAATTGCAGCGCTTGCGCCTCTACACCTCTTCTAGTAGTATGCCCACAGGCCACAACCATCGTATTTAACATTATTAAATAGACATGAAAGGTGGTCAGGACTATACACGTGGAATAGACAAGACCAGTATAGTGCTACTGATTTTGTTCTTGCAAATAATATGCTATATAAACAAATTAAATGTATTGAAATAGATGACGATAAAACAGTATTAGACATATCAGATCACAACTTAATAACAACAAGAACATTTAGCTAAAACATATAGGAGAAGGGTAACGAATGAAGGGAAGACCAAAGAACAACATTGGGTAACCGAGGAAATAAAGAGAAAGATTAAGGAAAGAAAGAAACTTAATAGAAAAAAGATAAATGAAAAAGATAACAGGTTAAAACAGAATTAGAAGAAAAATACAATCATAAGAAGAAAGAAGTACAAATACTGGTGAAAGATAGTATAACTTTATATGAGAAAAAGAAGACCAGGGAGATAAGAGATAAAAACAATAAACTATGGGAAAACATAAACAAATTAAGAAATAGCAATGAAATAAAAAGCGAGGCAATACAATTATATGGAGATAGAGGAAATAAACTATCAGATGAAGAGGCTAAAGAATAATTAGTAAAACTTTGGAAAACAGTTTACAATACACATGAAAATAGAATAACAGAGATCTGAAATGAGGAGAAGGAGAGTGAATACCAGGATAATTTGAAAAGAGAAAATGACATTATAATAGTAAATGCTGGGGGAAAAGTATAGTATACCCGAACACCTAAGGGAGCATTATGATGCTGTACTAAATATCAAAGGAGTAATTAAACCCATGCCTGCCGCTGAAATGAATAAAGGTAAATTAGAAAAATGCCTAAAACGCCTAAAAAAGGTAAAGCTGGGCTAGATGGACTAAAGCCAGACTATTAAAGCTATGATGATAAGTGATATATGTAAGAATACCCTAGTGAACTGTTACAAAGAGGAACTAGCCAGTAAAGAAAAACCAAAAGCTGTAAAGAATTCAGAACAAAAATGTTAAAAAAAGAAAAACAAACCAACAGCAAAGGAATTGAGACCAATAGCACTCAAAATATATCATATGAAATATACATGGCTTTTATCAAGGATGAAATAAAAGGACACCAAAAAAGTGATAATGCCATAGAGGATAGTCAAGCGGGATTTACAGAGGGAGGAAGGATTGAGGATAATATATTCATCTTACAGTACATGGTCGAAGAAACTTTCAAAAATAAGAAAAAACTCATCGTTGCCTCTTTAGATTTCAGAAAAGCTTTTGATTCCATAAAAAGGGAAGCACTGATAGAAACATTAAAGCAATATAAAGTACATACTAGTATAATTAACTCTATAGCTGAAGTATATGTGGGAGACTCTACTACGTTAGACATAAGGGAAAGAGTAGGACAAACATTGAGCGTAAGTATTGGAATAAAGCAAGGCTGTACTGGCTCTACAACATTGTTCAAATTAATTACTTATCAGATTATAAAACAAGTAGAAAAGGGAGGTAATGGTTTTAAAAATTATATTATTTAAAGCTAGTAGTATTATTTTTTGCTGATGATGTCCTAGTATTTGCTGAGAGTGTAGAGGATGTTGAACTGAACATAAGGAAAGTGGTAGATATAGGAAAGCAGTGTAATTTAGACATAAATAGAGATAAAAGTAGCGTATTTATATATGATATGAAGGAGAAATCAGATAACATAGATGAAATAAGAGTATTAAGCAATATTAAATACCTAGGTATCAAGGTAGAGGGCAGTAGGAATATGTTCAAAACACAGAAAAGTGAAATAATAGATAAGGCTCAAAGGCGAGCTAATCATACATATTCAATCATAGAAAAAAAATTGCAATAAAATACTGATAGGGAAAACATACTGGAAAAGTGTAGTGCTACCTTCTATATTATATGGAACAAATGAAATTAACTTAACGGAAACTGAAATAGAAAAGTTGCAGAGAATAGAGAATGGAGTGTATAGAAGGATATTAGGGGGTGTAAAGAATACAGCAATTGTAGCCTTGAAAGGGAATGTAGGAGGATCAACTATGAAAACAAGGGTAATGGATGGAAAGCTGGGGTACCTTAATAGCATTTATAAGGGAGATAAGTACAAACTAACAGCAATAGTCAATGATATCGAAGAAAGAGAGAGGACGTGGTGGATGCATGTGAAGAAGTATGCTGAAGAATGTGGGATGGCGATGAGAGAAGTCAAGAGGTGTACGAAAGAGGACATAAAGAAGAGAACAAGAGAATGGGACACAAGCAAATGGAAGAGTGAAATGGAGTGCAAGGAGAGTCTAATCCTGTGTAAAAACTGGAAAAGTGAAATCAAGGAGGAGGAAGTATATGACAACACATTTTCGTCAATTTTATTATTCAGAGCAAGGACAAACACATTGGGCTTGAATATAAAAAAGACACCAAAATGGAAATATAAACTGTGTATTCTGTGATGTAAAAGAAAATGCTAATCACTTCATGTTATATTGTCCACAGTTTAGTAATATAAGAATAAAAGCAATTGAGCTCCAGCAACCATACGCAGAAGATAGTGCACAAACAGTTGGAAAATTCATTTTTTGTGAAGAAAATATTGAAAATAAGAAAAGTGTCGGCCTACTACAACAAATGTGGATAAAAAGAGAAAAACTAGTGAAAATAAGGAACACACAAAACTAAAAGATACAGAGGCGCCGTTGCAAAGGCGAAGCCTCAACCTGAATCTGATCTGATCTGACTTGAAAATGTAAATAAACAAACTGCTTAACCTCCGAGGCTTTTGATGTTCGAAAATGCACTCGGGTTTGGAAAATTTACTCTAAATATTTCAAGTATAAATTAAAAGGTATTTAAGGTCATCTTGTAATCAGAATAAGGATATATTGCAATAAAGTAAGGTATAATGTCCTGGTTCTAGGCCAAGTTTTTGGGTCGATTATCTAAAACTTTTTGAAACGAACTATTTAGGCCAGAAATAGGTGTATTAGCCCTATACCATTATACAGTACAGTAAGATTATACTCAAGCTACGATTTCTTCTTCCCCAATACGTAGACCTCCAAAGACCGTTGTGTTGGTAAGGCCTCCCAGTTTAATCATCCAGGGTGTATGCATGATGACGGCCGACTAGGAATACAGCGTAAGGGAGTCGCAGGGGGCGTTAGAGCCCCTTGTTAGGTAAGTACAGGGCATGTAGGTTAGGTTAGGGAGGAATTTATGTTATTTGGTATCCCTTTTTAATGCACGCAGGAGGATCTGCTCGCTGATATACAAAGGCTCCAATCATCCTTCTTTAGACATTTAAATTCTTACATCAAATAGGTTATCTGAACAGTTGTTTGTTGCGACATTAAATACAAACCCTTTCACTATTTTTAGGGGATTATACTTTCAGGGAAGCTGGAAGACTAGTCATAAGACTTTTAGTGAGGTGTAACTACCCTACTGCTATTTAGGGGGGGTACTAGGAGTGGTAGCCGGCAACCCAGCTTGCACTCACATACCTGTGTTGACTCATCACTTTTTAATTTTGGCTCAGTGAGAGTAGACATTCGTCTCTCTCCTCCCAACCTTTTTTTTTTTATTATTTTTTTTTTCATTTTACTGGCCTTTGACTTCTCTATATTTTACTTACTTATATTTTTATATATATCCAAACATTCATATAATGTTTTTGCATACGGTACCGTATTTCTCATATCATAAGACGCACCTTTTTTCCTGAAAAATGCCCCCAAAATCACCCTGCGTCTTAACACCAAGAAAAAGTTGAATAGGGGAGTTTGACAACCCTTAAACACCCAACTAATGACATACAAGCACTCACACACACCAGACATTAAAATTTAAAACCTACAATAATGTATTAAGTCAATTTATTTTTATATTGCACTTTGGTTAATGAAGTACAGTAGAAAGTTATTTGTTTGTTTTGGTAATCCACTGATGACTTGCCAACTACAGTACCCTCTACAAGCAGACGACGCTATGACATTAGTTGTTTATGCAGTATATATCTATTTTCTCCTATTTTGTTGATATTTTGGGATGAAGCAATATGTTGATAATGACTTTGTAGCCTGAGCTAAAAAATAATACAAACTGACAGTTGTTGAATATGACCATGGAAAAATCAGCTCACTGTTTGTTGAGTGCAGTGTTACCAACTTAGCAGGAAAGTAACTAGACATAGAGTCACACATACAGTAGCAAAAATATTTCACTTACAGAAATTTCTAGACTTTTTTTATCAATAATTAATTTTAGGTGAAAATTTGTAGGTTAGGCCTATATGAGGAATTTGGGAAATATTCCTGTAATTTTACTTCTTTACCAAAATTTATTTAAAAACATTTGGCAACACTGCTTTCATGTAAACAACACTTGACACACCAAACGCTAAATGTGTAGGCTAGTTGTAGTAGCAGCTACGAATGGTTTAATGGTTTCATATATGAATATGTAATAAAATTGGGATAACCGGCATGCAGCTAATTATTGTTATTAACCTGAATATTTTATGAAGTTTCAAAATATGAAAATTCACTGTGCCAGAGTCGCCGATTAGGAATTGCTTAAATCCTCATTTTTTGGCTCAGCCATGTCGTCCTGATGGAAGGTTCCTTAAGGCAGCTTTCTGAGGGATATTTAGCTACAGTGATACTCCCAGAGAATTAACCATAGGTCTCCAGAATTCTAACTCCTGGCGCAAGTATCCTTAATATATCTTTAAGGATATCGCATAATATCGGGATGTGTTTTTTGATACGACACATAGCAATCTTCACCCCGAATAGATTTTACTCTTTGAGGGGGAAGAGTGGCGAACGAAGGGGAGCCGTTATTAAGGTACCCGGTGGACCCCCTCCCTGTACTACTATGGCGCGTTATTCCTTTGAACGTAGCATTTAAGCACGTTGCTCTCCCACGTTTCTCTCGGTGTTGTTACTCTTTTCAAGGAATATTATCATGCAAGCTCCAGCATCTTCATCCTTTGGAAAGTTGAGTATTTAATCTT
Organism: Palaemon carinicauda; assembly: GCF_036898095.1. Taxonomy (NCBI): domain Eukaryota; kingdom Metazoa; phylum Arthropoda; class Malacostraca; order Decapoda; family Palaemonidae; genus Palaemon; species Palaemon carinicauda. Next base: position 72,542,967 of record NC_090734.1, read on the forward strand.
TCCTGTGTATAATTTTTTGGGCTCAGGCCATGTCGTCGTGATGGAAGTTCCTTTAAGGTAGCTTCCTAGGGTATATTTGAATACGGTGATATTCCCAGAGAATTTTACCTGGAGCTAATATCTCTAAGTAATTCTTATAGGGATATCGCATAATATCAGAGGACGTATTCTTGGCACGCCACATAGCTATCTTCACCCCGAATAGCGTTAACGCTTCGAGAGGGAAAAAGTGGCAAGAAAACGAAAACAAAAGGAGAGCCGTTATTAAGGTACCTCTCCTCCTCGTTTCGAGTCTGTATATGACGTCATTAACGGCGCCATCTTATTCCTTATCGCGTAGCTCTATTGCTCGGTGATTCCCTTGTGTTCTCTCGTAATTTTGGATTTTATTCAACGTTATGATGCTTTCTCCAGCCTCTTCTGCCTCTGGAAAGTTGAGTATTATCTTTACTTTGTATAAATGTAAGCTCTTGTCGTTTTGAATTAAATCAAAAGTGATATTAACGTAAACAAGAGCTGTTGCCTACCGGAGGCGTCATGGACGCTGTCGCTCGCTATGCATGAGTCATTTAGTTAGCCAGAGCGACATTCCTGGTCTTAATGCTTTAATAAATTTAACTATTTAGCCTTCCTACTGGAAATTCTTTATATTATGCCGTTAGTATTTATCAGTTTCGGCGATTTAGGTAACTGATCCTTGCTTACGCTAGGCTTAGTAGCCTAGGCGTGTTGCTTTTAGTACTTCCATGCATGATGTAAGAGATTTTCCTAGTGTGATAATTTTATTGAAGCTATAGGCATAGATTTATACTTGTAAGATATTGTTGGATAATGTCCTCTTCCAAGATTGTATACGAGAGAGTTTCGGTGATTTAGGTAATCGATTCTCACCGCGCCTAGGCTAGTAGCCTATAGGGCTTTAGTATACTTTCGCGCACTTCCCCGATTGTTCTTTTCTCCTCTGGAGGTCTAAGATCAATCCCTTTTCCCTCTGAGTTAGCCTAGGCTTAACCCTAGTTGGTTTTGACTGAATAGTATTCAGGTAAAACTATACTGGGGTGGTTCTGTCCTTGTCTTGCAACCAGAGTGACTGGTTTGGGCTCGGTCAGAACATCAGAGTATTCTGTCTGGGGTCTGTGGCTGCCTGGCAGAGTGAATGAGATTCCTTTGCTAGGTTAGGCTACAGACATAGGAGGCTAGACCTTCCTAGGCCACATCTGAAGGTTTCTGTACGAGATGATTCCTTCTTTATGTGGTTTAGCAGACTAGTCCTGTGCTGTTATCCTTAGGTTGGAGAGTGAGGTTTTCCATTGCCTGGGGAAATAACAGCACCAAACTTCATTCTTGTATTGCTGGAGATGGCAAGTGCTGCCAGCCTCCTTGCAGAAGCCTGTTCTCTGTTGAGTGCACTTCAGATCTCTCTTGGTCTGCCATCCATATATCTGCTGGTAGAGCCCGGCATGTTATGGATGGATGCTTGAATGTTACACTCTCCCCTTCCATTTGTTCACTCTTTCTGGATGGAAGGCAGTGAGGCAGTGCCGTCTTACAACCTAGCATCCATGCTGTTTTCCCTTGTTAGTGTATAGTACCTTATGGCCCCCGGCTGCCGGCTTAGCGGCCGGTAGGCGGGTGGGTGATAGCTCTCTGGTTTAGAAATATCCGCCGGCCGGCACAGGTTATCACTTGCCACGGCCGGCCGGCAGTTGGCGGCACACCTTCAGCTCTGCCGGCTATTAATTACGACTAGTGGCCGGCAGCCGGGGTGCAGTCGGCTGCCGGCATATTATCAACTGCCGGCCGGCACTAGGAAACCAGTGATCTGCCGCCCATTACTTCAAAGGTAGTATACCTTGGAACTGTACCCAGGTACACATATGCCGGCCGGCACGGCAATATATGATATACAATAGCCAATATTTTGCAGTATACAGTAGTACATATTGCAAGTAGAAAACTACAGTATAGATTATACTGAAACACTAAAATTTTCCAACATACATTGTGTTGTCATGTACAGCCTATTGTGAGACCATACAGAATAAAGGAAGTGAGTTCTTTCTTTAATATAATTAATAATCCCTTATATTAAAACTTCTGATTACTGGTGTGAGTTACACTTATTTATCCTTATATGATAATATTTCCAAAGGTTTTTTCTAGAATTAGAATTAACCTTAGTTTTAATATATTGGGAGGTCACAGCAATTGGCTGGACGGGAAATACAAGTACTGTATGTGTCTTTCCTTCTTTCCTTTCTAGCTTAACTGTCATAAGCTATGTACAATAATAATAAGTTTTAGACTTAATCTTGTGATACATTTTCACTGGATACTCATTGGATTCTCTTCTCTTTACAGGAGGACCAACCGAAGTGCGGGAGTATGTTTTGAAACGTCCTTAGCAAGAACTTCTGCGGACATGAGTTGCGCAGGAGGCACGCATCCTGCGCAGTCTCCAAAGGCGATCTCAGGTATTGGGACCCTCAGGTATGTAACATTTGTACTAACCTGATTACTGAGGCATTTGACACCCCTAAGTCGGCGGAGTCAAGGGATGCAGCAAGGTAAAAAGCTGCGAAATTGGGTATGGGGTTTTCAGAAAAACACCAAGGTGCCTTATCTTCCAAGTGAGAAGATGCAGGCCTATCTTTTCCCCAGGGCATCTGCGGATGCAGTAATTCCTCAGCCTCATTCAGAGATCCCTGTAGTCCAGATTCTGGTAGATTCGGAAGTCTCGGACGCTTTACAAGACATCTAACTGGACGATAGGATGTCAGAAGTGTCGGAGTACACTGAGAAAGACCTTCTTGCGGAAGGTCAAGAGGAGGAGCAGACCCAAGCTCCTGAAACCGAAGAGGAGGAGGTCGACGCGGTGTCGGTCTCATTGGTTTCGGCACCAGAACCAGTTCCCTCGACATCGTCTGCTATCCCAGAGGAACTGGGAAGGACTCTTTTTTTTTCTATTGTTGAAATGATTCAACAAATGCAGAAGAAAAATTATGAAAAGGAAGCTGCGATGGAGCTGGAGATGCGTAGACTCGCAGCATCACATGGGCCCCAGAAGAAGCTCAGCGTGAAGGATCTTCCCTTGTGTTCCGACCCGAACCCTTGGCGGTATGCCGAACACATGCCGATGACATCTGGCAAGATTGTCATCTCGGAGAAGCTGGGATCAGTCCCCATTGAAGAGGTGGAATTCTGGCCCAGCAAGGAATCTTACCCGGACTGTTGTGTCCGTCTCAGGAAGGAACCAGCCTCAAAGGAGGAGACGGAGCCAAAGGAGGTCATATTCTTTGACCATGGTAAAGCACAGGCTTTACTCTCTAACTCAATGAAAGAGAGGGGCTTTACCAACTCAAAGGTACCAGCGTTGAGTAAGAAGCACCCCTTCTTTGCGGCTTCTCCAACTAGAGCCTTCCCCTTTATGGAGAAAGGGTATAAGGCAGCCTTAAAGCCATGCCCCTCTTTGGATGAGTGCAAGCCTTTATCCCTGACCTTGCTTATGGACCAAAAAGACTGGAAGGACGTCCACCTTACCTTCTCAGTCGGGAAGTTGGAAGCAGATATTGCCGGACGTCAGTTCGGTGAGGACCTTCCAAAGCTGTCTGAATTTCTCTTGCGTAGGGAGCAAGAGACAAAAGAAAGACTTGCTGCATCTATGTCCCTACAGACTACTCTGGAAAAGATGGCAAGTGACCCCAAAAATCAAGAGATGTGTATGGTAGTGGCCAAAACCCATTTGGCCACCGTGACCAAGGATCTATATAGTTTCATTAAAGCTTGTAGAAAGTTCGTGTTCGCCTCGGCTGTGGTGAGACACGAACCCAGAAAACTGATCTCATCCAGTATTTGGGGTAAGGACCTCTTCCCAAGCGAAGTGGTCAAAGAGGTAGTAGACAAAGCTGCCACGGAGAATAGGAACCTTCTCCAAAAGTGGGGCCTATCTCTCAAGAGGAAGTCTTGACCGGATTAGGGTCCCCAACCTAAGAGGGAGACGAAGAAGCCTAGGCTACCCCTCGGCCGGCCAAGCCTTACAGACAGCAACAACAACAACTTCCTACGACCGCGGTGCCTCAGATGGTAGCACAGCATCCAACTACGTACCAGTTGATAGCTCAGCCAGTAGCGACACAGTCGCCTGCTTTTTAACCCTGCTTTCGAGAGGCAGTCAACGACTTTTGACCGAAAGCTATAGGATCAGCCAGAGGTTTCTCTAGACGCCCTTCAAGAGGAAGGGGATTCAGAGGAGGATGCGGCCAAGGAGGCAAGGCCTCAGGTCCACAGCAGAAGTGAGATGCTCCCGGTAGGAGGGAGACTGTATTTATTTTGGGATCGTTGGACCTTTGATCCCTGGGCCCACAGCCTAATCAAGAACAGACTGGGTTGGAGCTGGAACAGCGCTCCACCTCTATTCCCGCAATTCTTCCAACACTTTATCCCCGTCCTGGAAGAATACGTACAAGAACTCTTGGAGAAAAGAGTAATTCGGAGAGTAAAGTCCATCAAGTTCCAAGGAAGGCTGTTTTGTGTTCCCAAGAAGGACTCAGAAAAACTCAGTCATTCTGGACTTGTTGCCACTCAACAAGTTCATAGTAAACTCCAAGTTCAGGATGTTAACACTTCAACACATAAGGACCCTGTTGCCCAAACGGGCTTACAATCGTCAACTCTCCTCCTACCTAGGTTTCAAGCTACAACGAAGACTTTATGCCTTTAGAGCCATGCCCTTTGGGCTAAACATAGCCCCAAGGATATTTACGAAGCTTGCAAACGCAGCCGTTCATCAATTACGCTAAAGGTTGTACAAGTAGTGGCCTACCTGGACGATTGGCTGCTGTGGGCAGCATCCAAGAGGGAATGCATGCAGGCTTCCAAGAAAGTGATCCAGTTCCTGGAACATCTAGGATTCAAGATCAATACCAAAAAATAGATTTGGATTTATATTCTTCCAAAAAGTCTATTCTGTCCTTCGAAATACCGAATCTTTTCTTTACCGCTAAGGAGAGAAAATCAGGAGATGAAGGTTGCGGGTTTTCTGTGATGAAGCGAAGACAGTCGACTTCTGCACTAGCTGAGTCAGAACTGGATCCGGCAACGGCACAAACCTCAGTCGTAGTTCCAACGCCAGAGGGAACCATATGCTGTTTGGCCACTTGTGAGCCACTATCGCAGCCGTCCCCTTGAATGATCTCAGTTTGTCGAGAACCTTCGGTAGAAGGTTGGATGGAGGAAACAGGTAAATCCTGGACCATCTGTTCCAATCAAGGGACATTGCGTCCACTGCTTCCGCTAGGGGATCCTCGTACGGGGCTACGTAACGATGTATCTTCTTCTTGTCGTTCGTCGCAAAGAGGTCTATCTGCAATTCCGGGACTTGACGTAAGATGAAGGAGAACGATCCTGCGTCTAGGGACCATTCTGACTCTATCGGTGTGAACCTGGATAGAGCGTCCGCCGTCACGTTGCGGAACCCTTGAAGGTGAACTGCTGACAAGTGCCATCTCTTCTTTTCCGCCAAACGGAAGATGGCCAACATCACTTGGTTGATTTGAAGTGATCTCGAACCTTGGCAATTCAGGCATCTCACTATCACCTTGCTGTCGAGAATCAGTCTTATTTGGATCGAGTGACAAGAAGATAATTTCTTCAGTGTAAGAAGAACTGCCATGGCCTCCAGAAAGTTGATGTGAAATGTCTTGAATAAGCTGGATCAAGCTCCTTGAACTTTCCTTTGGTGAGAATGACCTCCCCATCCTTCCTTTGAAGCGTCTGTGTGGATGATGACCGAAGGTGGAGGTGGTTGAAGAAGTATTGATTTCTTCAACTGCTTGGCTTTGGACCACGGCTTGAGAAGCGTTCGCAATCGAGTCGGAAATGGTCTTTTCCGATCTCTTCGAGCGTTTGATGCGTATCTTCTCCAAACTCCTGTTGCATCCTTTAGCTGTGTTCGTAGCACTGGGTCTGTCACTGAAGCAAACTGTAGAGATCCCAGCACTCTCTCCTGTTTGCGTCTTGATATCCGTTTGGATTCCAGAAGTCTCTTGACAGATCCCGCTATCTCTTTCCTTTTCTTTAGAGGAATGGAAATTTGATGTGACTTTAGGTTCCAGTGGATTCCCAACCAATGAAACTCTTGGGATGGAGATAGTCGAGACTTTTCGGCATTGATCTTGAATCCTAGATGTTCCAGGAACAGGATCACTTTCTTGGAAGCCTGCATGCACTCCGTCTTGGATGCTGCCCACACCAGCCAATCGTCCAGGTAGGCCACTACTTGTACAACCTTTAGGCATAATTGATGAACGACTGCATTTGCAAGCTTCGTAAATATCCTGGGGCTATGTTTAGCCCGAAGGGCATGGCTCTGAAGGCATAAAGTCTTTGTTTTAGCTTGAACCCTAGGTAGGAGGAGAGTTAACGATTGATTGGAACGTGCCAATAAGCGTCTGACAAGTCTATGGTGACAGTGTAAGCCCGTTTGGGCAACAGGGTCCTTATGCGTTGAAGTGTTAACATCCTGAACTTAGAGTTTACTAGGAGCTTGTTGAGTGGCGACAAGTCGAGAATGACTCTTTGTTTTTCTGAGTCTTTCTTAGGAACACAAAACAGCCTTCCTTGGAACTTGATGGACTTTACTCTCTGAATTACCCTTTTCTCCAAGAGTTCCCATACATATTCTTTCAGGACGGGGGTGGAGTGATGGAAGAATTGTGGGAATAGGGGTGGAGAGCTGTTCCAGCTCCACCCCAGTCCATTCTTGATTAGGCTGTGGGCCCAGGGATCGAAGGGCCAGGGATCCCGAAATAACTGTAGTCTCCCTCCTACCGGAAGCATCTCACTTCTGTTGTGGACCTGAGGCCTTGCCTCCTTGACCGCGTCCTCCTCTGAAACCCCTTCCTCTTGAGGGGCGTCTAGATGAACCTCTGGTTGTTCCTCTAGGTCTCGTACGAAAGGTCATTGACTGCCTTTCGAACGCTGGGTTGAAGGCAGGCAACTGAGTCGCTACTGGTTGAGCTACCAACTGGTACGTCGTAGGATGTTGTGCCACCACCTGAGGCACCGCGGTCGTAGGAAGTTGTTGTTGTTGTTGCGGTCTGTAGGGCTTGGCTGGCCAAGAGGGTAGCCTAGGCTTCTTCGTCTTCCCCTTTGGTTGGGGATCCACATCCGGGGAAGACTTTCTCTTGAGAGACAGGCCCCACTTCTGGAGAAGGTTCCTATTCTCCGTGGCAGCCTTGTCTACTACTTCCTTGACCACTTCACTTGGGAAGAGGTCTTTACCCCAAATATTAGATGAAATCAGTTTCCTTGGTTTGTGTGTCACCGCAGCAGAGGCGAACATGAACTCTCTACAAGCTCTCCTAGCTTTAATAAAACTGTAGAGATCTTTGGTGATGGTGGCCAAATGGGTTTTGGCCACTACCATAAACATCTCCTGACCTTTGGGGTTGCTTGTCATCATTTCCAGAGTCTTCTGAAGGGACATAGATGCCGCAAGTCTTTCTTTCGTCTCTTGCTCCCTACACAAGAGAAACTCAGACAGCTTTGGAAGGTCCTCACCGAACTGACGTCCGGCAATATCTGCTTCCAACTTCCCGACTGAGAAGGTAAGGTGGACGTCCTTCTAGTCTTTTTGGTCCATAGGAAAGGTCAGGGATAAACGCTTGCACTCGTCCAAAGATGGGCATGGCTTCCCTGCCTCGACTGCCTTTAAGGCTGCCTTGTACCCTTTTTCCATAAAGGGGAAGGCTCTAGTTGGAGCCACAAAGGAGGGGTGCTTCTTACTCAACGCAGGCACATTTGAGTTGGAGAAGCCCCTCTCTTTCATTGAACTAGAGAGTAAAGCTTGAGCTTTACTGTGGTCAAAGACTATGACCTCCTTTGGTTCCGTTTCCTCCTTTGAGGCTGGCTCCTTCCTGAGACGGACATAACAGTCCGGGTAAGACTCCTTGCTGGGCCAAAATTCCACTTCTTCAAGGGGAATTGATCCCAGCTTCTCCGAAATGACAATTTTTCCCGTTGTCATCGGCATGTGTTCAGCATATCTCCAAGGGTTTGCATCTGAACACAAGGGGAGATCCTTCATGCTGAGCTTCTTCTGGGGCCCGCGTGATGCTGCGAGTCTGCGCATCTCTAGCTCCATCGCAGCTTCCTTTTCATCATTCTTCTTTTGCATTTGTTGAATCATCTCAACAATAGAAGAAAGGGTCCTTCCCAGTTCCTCTGGGATAGCAGACGAAGTCGAGGGGACCGGTTCTCGGGCCGGAACCGATGAGACTGACACCGTGTCAACCTCCTCCTCTTCAGTTTCGGGAGCTTGGGTCTGCTCCTCCTCCTGACCTTCCGCAAGAAGGTCTTTCTCTGTGTACTCTGACACCTCAGACAGCCTATCGTCCAGTTGGATGTCCTGTAAAGTGTCCGAGACTTGCGCATCTACCCGAATCTGGACTAAGGGGATCTCTGCATTAGGCTGTGGAATCACTGAATCCTCAGATGCCCTGGGAAGAAGACAAGCCCGCATTTTCTCACTTGGAAGATAAGGCCTCGTGGTGTTTTTCTGAAAACCCCGTACCCAGTTTCGCAGCTTTTCCCTAGCTGCATCCCTTGACTCCGTCGACTTAGGGGAGTCAAAAGCCTCAGTAATCAGGTTAGTACAAATGCTACATACCTGAAGATCCCAATACCTGAGATCGCCTTTGGAGATTGCACAGGGTGCGTGCCTCCTGCACAACTCATGTCCGCAGAAGTTCTTGCTGCGGACGTTGAAAAACATACTCCCGCACTTCGGGTGGTCTTCCTGTAAAGAGAAGAGAATCCAATGAGTATCCAGTGAAAACGTATCACAAGATTAAGTCTAAAACTTATTATTATTATTGTTCCATAGATTAAGATAGTTAAGCTAGAAAGGAAAGAAGGAAAGACACATACTTGTTATTTCCTGTGTAGCCAATTGCTGTGACCTCCCCATATATTAAAACTAAGGTTAATTCTAATTCTAGAAAAACCTTTAAAATATTATCCTATAAGGATATTCCAGTTTAACTCACACAAGTAATCGGAAGTTTTAATACAAGGGATTTTTAAATTAATTTAAAGAAAGAACTCACTTTCTTTAGGGTGAGTGGTCTCACAATAGACTGTACATGACAACACAAAGTATGTTGGAAGAATATTAGTGTTACAGTATACTCTGTACTGTAGTTTTTTACTGGCTACTGTATATTATATACTGTCGTGCCGGCATATCTGGATTCGGTTGTAAGGTATACTACCTTTGAATTAATGGCCAGCAGATCGCTGGTTCCCAAGTGCCGGCCAGCAGTTCATAATATATATGCTGGCAGCCGGCTGCATCCCGTAGTGGCCGGCAGAGCTGAAGGTGTGCAGCCAACTGCCGGCCGGCCGAGGCAGGTAACAACCTGTGCCGGCCGGCCGAGGAAGGCAACAACCTGTACCGGCCGGCAGATATTGAAACCAGAGAACCACCACTTACCCGGCTGCCGGCCGAGTCGGGACTATAAGGTATTAACACTAACAAGAGATAAACAGCATGGATGTAAGGCTGTAGCTGGCACTGCCTTACAGCCTTCCATCCAGAAAGAGTGAACAATTGGAAGGGGAGAATGTAACATTCAAGCTTCCATTCATCCACAACGTGCCGGGCTTTACCAGCAACCCTGTGGAAGGTAGACCAAGGGAGGTCTGAAGTTCACTCAATAGAGAATAGGCTTCTGCCGGCCGGCAGAAGTCTAGGCCAGTTCTACATCCTAACCTACACTAGGGTCGAATGTAGAACGATGGCCAAAGAATTTGTGATGGCTAGGCCAACACTAAAGATCAGAGGGGGAAGGGTAAGGGTCCTACAAACTCCATTCCAGTATAGGATTAAACCCCAATGGCTAAGAAAACTCATCCTAGCCTAGGGTCGTCCAAATTAACCGGGAGATTGGCAGTACCTGCCATCTCCAGTAATACAAGAACGAAGTTTGGTGCTATTATTCACCAGGCAATGGAAAATCTCATTCTCCAGCCTAAGAATAACAGCACGGGACTTGTCTGCTAAGCCACATAATGAAGGAATCATCTCGTACAGAAACCTTCGGATGTGGCCTAGGGAGGTCTAGCCTCCTATATCTGCAGCCTAATCTAGCAAAGGAATCCAATTCGCTCTGCCAGTCAGCTACAGATCCCAGACAAAGTACTCTGATGTTCTGATTGAGCCTAAACCAGACACTCTGGTTGCAGGATCAAGACAGAACCACCCGAGTAAAGTTTTACCTGAATACTATTCAGTCAAAACTCAGTAGGGATAAGCCTAGGCTAAAGAAAAAAAGGGATTGATCTTATATCTCTAGAGACCAAAGAACAATCGGGGAGTGTGCGAAAGTATACTAAAGCCCCATAGGCTACTAGCCTAGGCGCGTGAGAATCGAGTACCTCAATCACCGAAACTCTCGTATACAATCTTGGAAGAGGAAATATTCAACAATATCTTATTTGTATAAAATATGCCTATAGCCTCAATAAAATTATCACACTGGGAAAACTCTTACCGGTATATCATGCATGAAAGTACTGAAAGCAAAATACTTAGGCTACTAAGCCTAGCGTAAGCGAGGATCGGTTACCTAAATCGCCGAAACTGATAAATACTAACGGCATAATATAAAGGATTCCAGTAGGAAGGCTAAATAGCTAAATTTATTGAAGCATAGGGACCGGGAACGTTGCTCTGGCTAACTAAATGATATATGCATAGCGAGCGACAGCATCCATGATGCCTCCGGTAGGTAATAGCTCTTGTTTGCGTTAATATCACTTTGATTTTATTAAAAAATGGCAAGAGCTTACATTATACAAAGTAAAGATAAGAGGCTGGAGAAAGCATCATAGCGTTGAATATAATCCAAAATTGCGAGAGAACACAAGGGAATCACCGAGCGGTTGAGCTACGCTGAAAGGAATGGGATGGCGCCGTTGATGTAGTCAGATACTGACTCAAAACGGGAGGGAGAGGTACCTTATTAATGGCTCTCCTTTTGTTTTTCGTTTTCTTGCCACTTTTCCCCCTCGAATCGTTAACGCTATTCGGGGTGAAGATAGCTATGTGGCGTGTCAAGAATACGTCCTCAGATATTATGAGATATCCTTATAAGAATTGTTTAGGGATATTCACTCCAGGAGTTAGAATTCTGGATACCTTAAGGTAAAATTCTCTGGGAATATCACCGTAGTCAAATATACCCAAGGAAGCTACCTTATAGGAACTTCCATCACGACGACATGGCCTGAGCCCAAAAAATATTAATATTGACGGAGGTCACAGCAATTGCCTGGCGAGGAAACACAGATATGTCTTTCCTACTTCTTTTCTAGCTTACTATCCTAAGCTATTAAAAATAATAGTAAGCAATACTATTGTTAAGTATATGCAATTATATCAATGATATAATAACCCTATACTCATTTCACCCTTTCTTTCCTTACAGGAGGAGCCAAAGGTGAAGTGTGCAGTAGTGTTCTGCAACCACAAGAGTAAGGACTTTTGTGGGCACACGATGTGCAGGTCTCATGCCCCCTGCTCCATCGTAACTGAAACCCTGATGTATTGGGACCCGAAGGGTTGCGCCATTTGCTCGGCTCTGATGACCGAGGGATTTGGTGAAGATATCCCGGAGACTACGGAGTTAAGGGATACAGCAAGAGAAACTCTTCGGAGGTGGGTAAGAGGGTTCCAGAAGAACTCTCCGGGACCTTACCTACCTAATGAAGCTATGAGGTGCCTTCTGTTCCCTAAGGCCCAATCTGACGCGGTTGTGCCCCAGGGACAGGTCAAGCCTCCCTTCATCCAACTGACAGTGGATGCTGACATCAACAAGGCACTTGAAGGCATGGACATCCATCAGGAACGGATGTCAGAGGTGTCTACCGACACCGAAAATTACCTTCTACAAGAAGAACCTGAAGAAGAGGTGGTTCAACCACCTACAGAGGAAGAAGGATCCATGTCAACGGTAACTGAAGACCCTCAGTTTTCCGTGACGGCATACTAACCTGTGCTGTCAACCTCTTCAGCCCCAACTCCCCATCCTGATCCGCTGATAGCCAGGAGTGAAGTGCTCCTAGAGTCAATTCAACAGTTGATGGCAGTGTTCCGTAAGGAACAACAGGAGATTAAGCAAGATCTCAAAGAGACGAAGAAGGAGGTAAGAGAAGTGAAACGCCCGGGCGTTTTCAGAGGCTTTCATAAGCCCATTAAGGTCTCTGACTTACCTCAATGCTCCGAAACCAACCCCTGGAGGTACACGGAGCATATGCCCATGATGGATGGGAAGCTCTATACTGTATCTCCGAGAAGTTTTGGGCCAAACCCCTTGAAGATCTCATATTCTGGCTTAACCTGTCGGCATACCCAGATTGTTACTTAAGACTGCAGGATGAACCAGCATCTCATGAGGAGACAGAACCTAAGGAAGTCATTGTCTTCGAGCATGACAAGGCACGGGCTCTCCTGTCCAAGACCCAAAAGGGGGCCGGTTACACCAACTTCAAAGTTTCAGCTTTGAACAAGAGGCATCCTACCTTCATTGCTCCTTCCTCCAGAGCCTTTCCCTTCTAGGTGAAAGCTCTTGACTGCATGATAAAAGCAGTTGATGCGGGCAAACCATGCCCAGTGCTAGAGGAATGTAGACTATTATCTCTAGCCATGCCTACCTGCGAGGAGAAGTGGAACGAGGTTCATCTAACCTTCTCCGTCTCTAAACTGGATCCGGAGATAGCAGGTCAGCAGTTCAATGAGAACCTTCCAAAACTGCCAGAGAATCTTTTGAGAAGGGAACATGAGACAAAAGAGAGACTAGCTGCTTCTTTGTCTCTTAAGAACTGCATGGAAATGTGTGCAGGCCTTTCCAATACCCCAGACATGTACATGGTCTTAGCCAAGGCTCACATGGGTACCCTTGTTAAGGATTTGTATGTCTTCGTCAGGTCCAGGAGGGCTTGTAGAGAGCATGTGTTTGCCACAGCAACGGTCAAACATGAACCCAGGAAGCTGATCACTTCATGTATCTGGGGCAAGAACCTCTTCCCACAAGATGTGGTTCAGGAGGTCATTGCCAAAGCTGCCACGGAGAATAGGAACCTTCTCCAGAAGTGGGGCATGTCTTCCAATAGGAAATCATCCTCAGACGCTGGTCCCCAACCTAAAAACAGGAAGACAAAGAAACTACGCAGGCCTTCACAACCTCCAACTATGACCATGACCACAGTGCCCCAAATGGTAGCTCAGCCGCAAACCACCTTTCAGATGGTGCCCCAGCAGCTAGTAGCTCAATCGCCTGTGTTTAATCCAGGCTTTGAGAGGCACAACTACCTTTCACCCCAAAGGTAGAGGCTCAAAAAGAGGCTCCTCAAGAAACCCCTCAAGGGGTAGAGGAGGACGTGGTCACGGAAGTAAATCCTCAGGAACATCTCAGCAATGAGAGGCTCCAGGTAGGAGGGAGACTCTTTCACTTTAGGGATCGTGGGACCTTCGATCCCTGGGCCCACAGCCTAATCAAGAATGGACTCGGTTGGAAATGGAACAAAATTCCACCCCTTTTCCTCAATTCTTCCAACACTCCACCCCCTTATTGGAAGAATATATTGTACCTCAGAACTCATAAACAAAAAGGTAATAAGGAAAATGAAGTCCATCAAATTCCAGGGAAGGCTGTTTTGTGTTCCCAAGAAGGACTTGGACAAACTCCTCACAGATCAGTCCACATCAGACTGGTCTTGGACAGCGAGGTGATAATGAAATGTCTAAACCGACAAGGGTCGAGATCACCTCACATCAATCACATGATGCTAGCCATCTTCTGCCTGGTAAGGAAGAAGAGATGGCACTTATCAGCAATTCACCTGCAAGGGTTCCGCAATGTGACGGCGGATGCTCTATCCAGGCGAAAGCCGTTGGAGACAGAATGGTCCCTAGACGCAGACTCATTCTCCTTCATCTTGGAAAAAGTCCCAGAACTGCAGATCGACCTCTTCGCAACAAGCGACAACAAGAAACTACCTCGATATGTAGCCCCTTACGAGGACCCTCAGGCAGAAGTGATAGACGCCTTGTCTCTCGATTGGAACAGATGGAATCAAATCTCTCTGTTCCCACCAACCAATCTCCTGCTGAAGGTCCTCAACAAGCTAAGATCCTTCAGAGGAACAGCAGCAGTAGTGGCCCCCAAATGGCCCAGAAGCAATTAGTTCCCTCTAGTTCTAGAATTGAAACTGAAGCTGTTCCCTCCACCGAACCCAGTTCTATCCCAACTGGTTCAGAAGTTGACTGTCTACGCTTCATACTTGAGAACCAACAACCTACATCTCATGATTTTCTCGCCTTGGCAGCCAAGAAAAGGTTTGGGATCCCAAAAGACAACATTATCTTTATAGAAGAATACAAGTCAAAGTCAACTAGAAGACAACATGAATCGTCTTTGAAGAAGTGGGTTTCCTTCGGGAAGACAAAGAAACCGACAGAAATTTCAATAGATTTCTGCCCCTCCTTCTTCATCTACCTACATGAACAAGGCCTGGCTTCCACCACAATAACTGCGTGTAAAGCTTGCTGCACACTGAGCCCGAACGGAACCACCCGATCAGAACCGAAACGTCCGATAGAAATCGAAAGCATGCATTCTTACCTAGCTGCGCACATTGGGCCAGAACAGAACGGAACTGACGCGCCAGAACATAACGGAACCGACGCAGTATTCTTTGAAAGATATTTTATCTGAAGTGTCGGTGGCGTCTGACAGGCTGTGCATGCGCAGAACGACTGCAGCGGTTGTTTTGGAGAGGGTTGCCGAGGAATTCGGAGGTTAGAGTGATAGCAACCAATATTTTTCTGATGTCAGAAATTTGACGAATGTACTTTAATAACAATGATGTGAACTTATGATTTAATGCAAAAGAATTTTGGAGTGATTATTAATAATTATTATTATTATTGTTATTATTATTATTATTTCTTTTTTGAAAACATATAAACATCTGGCTTATGGACTCGATAAAAGATTGATATACAGAATATCTAATTATTGTAACATCAATTAAATAAAAACTCAGTTATGATTAAGGAAAACTTCCTTCATTTATATAAAATTTTGCGTCGGCTCCTGTCTGTGGCTTCTGGCTCAGTGAGCGCGCAGGACGTCGTTTCTGCTCTGTTCCGAGGCTTCGGTGGCTTAGACGGCGGTTCCGTTCCGGCTCAGTGTGCGGCAAGCTTTAGTCAGCTTTGACTAGACCTCGTCCTTACGCCTTTCAGGTGGACCTTTCAAGTGAAATCTTCAATAAGATACCGAAAGTGTGCACTAGACTCAAACCAGCAACCCCTCCAAAGTGCATATCATGGTCATTGGACAAAGTCTTGCACTATGCTTCGAACATGAACAACGAGGATTGCACCCTAAAGGATCTAACACAGAAAGTGATATTTCTGTTTTCTATAGCCTCAGGGGCTAGAGTTAATGAAATAGTGGCCTTATCCAGAAACGAAGGCCATATTCAGTTCACAGAAGATGGAGAACTGAACCTTTTCCCTGATCTTACTTTTCTCGCCAAAAACGAGCTGCCCACCAAAAGGTGGGGTCCTTGGAGAATCTGCCCTCTGAAGGAAGATGTCTCTCTATGTCCAGTAGAGTGTCTTAAGGTCTATCTTCGAAGAAATTCAGACTTCAAGGAGAGACAGCTTTTCCGAGGCAAAAGCTAAGGATCAAACCTATCCCTAAAACAATTGAGGGCAAAACTCACCTACTTTATTCGCAGAGCAGATCCTGATAGTACACCCGCAAGTCACGATCCAAGAAAAGTTGCTTCTTCGTTGAACTTCTTTCAACACACGGACTTTGATAGGCTCCGCTCATATACGGGTTGGAAATCATCCAGAGTCTTCTATAAACACTATGCGAAGCAAGTGCACGAGATAAAACACTTTGTGGTGGCGGCAGGTAGTGTCATAAAACCTGTCGTCTAGTGCTGCGATGAACAGTGGACTGTTTTGGGACTCAACAGTGTATTGGGTGAACAGGTGTTAGTACCTTTGAGTGTAATACCTTTTAGTAAAAATCACTCTGGTGATTTTTGGGCTCAAGCCATGACGTCCTGATGGAAGGTTCCTTTAGTAGCTTCCTGAGGGTATATATGACTACTGTACAGTGGATATTCCCAGAGAATTAAACCAAAGGTTTCACAGAATTCTAACTTCTGGCGCGAGTACCCTAAAGGTTTCCCTTTAGGATATCGTATATCAACAGGGGACGTATGCTTGACACGCCACATGGCTATCTGCACCCCACATAGCGTTTACGCTTTGAGGGGGAAAGGTGGCGAGATAACTGAGGAGCCGTTGCAAAGTTATCCTCCTACGTTACTGTTACGGTATCTCGCGACGTAAACAAACGGCAGCCATAGCTGTCCGCCCTCTTCATTCCAAATCTAGTAGCGCTCTACGTAGTTTGGTTTTTCCCAGTTATCGCTTTTTTATCACCATGTTGCAACCTTCGGCCTCGCCTTCTTCTGGAAAGTTGAGTACCCTATTCTTGTAGTGTATAAATAAGCTCTAGCCGTAAAGTAACGATTTTTTATCCTTAAATCTTGTGTTTTTAAATATTAAACTTAGCCGGTGAATATATAAATAGCTGACGTCTCCGACGGTCGACAGATTCCAAAAACTCGCGAGCGATCGCCATGAAGGCTGCCGGGTGTGCCCACCAGCGCCGACTATCGGCCAAATACCGCATATACTTCTCAACCAAATCAGTTCTTCTCTGTCGGTGTTACAGACAACACTGGTTCCGCTCGCGCTTGACCTCGAGTTTCTACCGATTGGTGAAGTTCTTGGTTTTGGTTTTATTGCTTTCGCCGTGTTGGATTATTCAATACTATCTTCAAAAGAAATGCTTTTGAAAGGAGAGGAAAAGTTTTTGCCCTTGCTTTTTTAATCTCGCTCTGGTTTTTCCATAGAGAAAAGATGGCCGACCCTTCCCTCAGTGTACGGAAGTGTGTTAAAGGCTTTTAGTAATTATTTTATCACTTTATAAATTATTGTTGATATTTATAGATTTACCTCTATATATTTTATATCTCACCCGTCTTTATTAGGCCTCTTCGATTAGCTTTCCATTTATACTAAACACCGAGATAAATTTTATGTTTTTGTTTATAAGCGGCCTTTGCCTTTTCTTTGTAGGCGGTCCTGACTTGGAAAACGAAGTTAAACAACGTTGAGCCCATTCAACTTTTATTTTTGTTTAGATTGATGAGATGAATATTTTTAGAAAATATTTTAAGAAATTTATTTTTTGAATAGTCTTCGTGCTGTTTTTCAAAGATGAACTAACGTTTGGTTTATTTATGCTACACAGTTTGCGCTCTATCGTTACGATAGAGAAAGAGAGTATCATGGTTTCACTTTGCAGAAAGAGTAAATCGATTTTGACGTTTTTTTCATTCTTCTTACAAACGGAAGTTTTTTAGATACTAATTTAAAGGAACATGTTAATTTTCAATTTCTTAGTCCTTTTAGTTTTTTCCTTCAGTCAAATAACCTGTTATTGACGAAGAGTGAGTGAGCCATTCTCTTGTGAGTGACAAGAGAGAGAGAGAGAGAAAGAGAGAAAGATCCGATCTTTATTCTCGTCCCAAGTCTCTGTACAAGGAGTTTGGGAGCAAGTAACGTTGTTCTCGATTCAAATTTTTACTCTCGTCCCAAGTCTCTGTACGGGGAGAGAGGATAAAACGTTTTAGTTTTTATTCTCATCCCAAGGCACTGTATGGTGAGAGATTGAAAACGTAGTCCTAGTGAACTAGTTTTAGTCTCCTCCCCAGTCACTGATCTTTTTAACTTTATATGTTTCCGTTTTATTCGATATACTGTATATGTATATGTTTATTAATTTTTGCATATGTGTTTCACTTTGTACTAATGTACTTACATTATACGACATATTTCGCAATTCTAACCTTTTGATTTAAGGGAGAATTGCGTGCTTCAGGTAGAAATCAGCTTTATTCATGTCTAATGTGAAATTATTAAAAAATGCGATATCAATGAAGAAAGTGCGAAAAACATGTTCAGTGTTGTGGAGGGTTCGTTTGTTCGTGCTTGTCGCTTGCCTAGTCCGAGACCTCTTTCAGGCTCCCCTGCACCAGGGAGAAGGAATGTCATAGGACCTAAGGGAGTGAGAGGTGTAAACCAACGAACAGACGTTCCCTCAAAGGTATCAGACGTTGCTCGTCAAGCACGTCCTTGCCATAAGACAGGAGAGACGAAGTTTCTCCTCGTCTTCCGATGATTCGTCTCTTTAAAAACCTGGGCGTAAGGTTTCGAGACGGTTGAAACGTTTATTAGTTCCTTCAGAACAGGTTCAACGTCCTAGCTGTAGTCATCATGAGAGTCCCGTTCATAGCGATGACGTTCATGTACAGACGTTTCTGCCACAGACTCGGCGTGACGTTGAGCGGTAGACACCGTAGACACGACGTGACGTCGAGTGTCAGTCACCGTAGTCACGATATAGCATCGATCAGCAGTCACCGCTGTTACTACGTGACGTTTGAACGTCAGCCACCGCAGTCACAGGTTGATCCGAAGTTAAGTGTTTTGCAAGATATGCTGTTAAAGCTTTCTTCTTTAATAGAAGCTTACGATCCTGTTCCTGTGCGAAAGGATCCTTTGCTTTTTATACGTCACGGTTCTGGGATACGTGATTCAGGTCTTCAACCTTCTAAACGAGCTTTGTTACGTCACGCTGATGTTATCCCTAGTGACAGCTTTGCTGTTAAACGAGATGCGGAGCATAAATCTCGATGTAACTTTGATCGCTTTGAACGTCAGCCACCGCAGTCACAGCGTGACGTTGAGGTGCAGACACCGCAGACACGACGTGACGTTGAGCGGTAGACACCGTAGACATGACGTGACGTCGAGGGTCAGTCACCTTAATCACGGTATAGCATCGAACAGCAGTCACCGCTGTTACTACGGGACGTTTGAACGTCAGTCACTTCTGTCACGACGTGTAGTAGAATAACATTCTCTGCAGTCACAACGTGACATCGACCCTCCAACTTTAACTTCTGTTCATATACAAGTTGATGTAGCCTGTCAGGCTTTTCCTTCACGTCATTCTGAATATAATCTCCTTCTCGCAAGACTTTAGATTTATCAGATGATGTGCCTTCTGAAGAAGTTGATGACCCCCTTTCAACTAATGTACCTTTGGGGAGTCATTCAGAAGAGGAGTAACCTAGGGTGGTCCAACAATCCCTTGTTTTATAATTATGAATTTCTTTAGGGAAATTTTGTCCTACTCGTTTTGTAACGGCTGCTCCGCCGTCTGAGTTTACTCTTGGCATGACTTTCTTCGACTCCTACATTTACGAAGTCAGTTCTCTCTTGTTCTTCCAAGAGAGCCATGCTCTTACTGGGAGACTGGTTGGAATCCAGGAGAAGTTTAGGAAAGTCTGCTTTTGCTTTTCCTCCTCCTTCATTAGCTTCTCGCTCGAGCGTCTGGTGTGACACAGGAGAAGTTCTCGGTTGGGGAGTACCTGCCTCTGCCCAGGGAGACTTCTTAAGCCTAGTGGACTCTCCTCGTCGTCTAGCCATGAGACGCTCCAAGATTTTATGGTCTGCTTCAGAGCTAGACCATCTCCTGTTAGGAGTTTTTTCGAGCGTTTGAAGTATTTATTTGTTGGATTGGTCCCTGGGAGCCTTAAGTAAGAAGGTCTCTCCAGCTGTCAATGTATTGCTGTACAATTATGTCATGCATGAACAAGGCTATCAGGGATGGCTCCAATGAACTGGCAGTCACGTTCACTGCAGGAGTACTTAAGATGTAAGTGCGCTCAATGTGTTCATTGTCAAGACAAAGTTCACGATGAAGACTACCAAATCTGTCTCGGCAGCAGTAAGGGAAGGCGACTGGATGGTCTCTCTCGACCTTCAGGATGCATACTTCCACATCCCGATTCATCCAAACTTTCAACAACATCTGAGGTTTGTGGACGGGAAAGTAGTGTACCAATTTCGAGCACTGTGCTTCGGCCTCATTCCTGCTCCTCTTGTTTTTACAAGGCTCTTGCAAAATGTAGCAAGCTTTCTACATTTTTTGAGGATTCAGAGCCTCCCTTTATTTTGACGACTGGCTAATCAGGGCGTCGTCATTAAATCGCTGTATGGAGAGCCTCTAATGGACATTAAACCTAACCAAGGTGCTAGGTCTCATAGTGAACGTAGAGAAGTCGTAACTTACAGTACTCCATCCCAGACTATTCTTTATTTGGGGATGGAGATACAGTGTCGAATTTTTCGGGCCTTTTCGTCTCCCACAAGAATGGAACAAGCTCTGTTAAAAGTCCGTCACTTGCAAGAGAAAAACAGTTGCTCTGTAAGAGTTTGAACGAGCCTCGTGGGAACTCTTTCATCGCTGGAGTAGTTTATCTCTCTGGGGAGACTCAACCTTTGCCCTCTCCAATTTCACCTAAACCATTGGAACAAGGAGAAGGGCTTAGAGAGTATCTCTTTCCCAATCTCCAACTCAGTCTAGACATGTCTGACTTGGTGGGACAGCAACATCAGACTTCGAGAAGGTCTTCCTCTTGCGATCAAGAACCCAAACCATGTGTTGTATTCAGATGCATCGGATTTGGGTCAGGGAACTCCACTGGACAGTCTGGAATGCTTGGGTCTTTGGTCCACGGATCAGAAGGAACTCCATTTAAGGCAAGTAACATCTCTCTTTTGACGAGATTTGTGCAAGGAGAAATGAATGTCTTAGCGGACTGCCTCAGCAGAAGAGGACAAGTCATCTCCATTGAGTGGACGTTGCACAAGACTGTGTGCGAGAAGCTATGGATGACATGGGGTCGACCCACCATAGATCTTTTTGCGACTTCACTGACAAAGAGGCTCTCCAGTTCCAGATCCAGAGGCAGCCCACATAGACGCTTTCCTGCTGGACTGGTCTCACCTGGACGTTTATGCCTTTCCACCTTTCAAGATCCTAAACAAGGTGCTGCAGACGTTCGCCTCTCACGAAGGGACCAGGTTGACGTTGGTTGCTCCCCTCTGGCCCGCGAGAGAGTGGTTCACAGAGGTACTTCTATGGCTGGTAGACGTTCCAAGAAGTCTGCCGTTGCGGATGGATCTCTTGCGACAGCCTCACGTAAAGAGATTTCATCAAAGCCTCCCCGCGCTTCGTCTAACTGCCTTCAGACTATCGAAAGACTCTCTAGAGCTCGAGGGTTTTCGAAGGAGGCAGCTAGAGCGATCGCGAGGGCTAGAAGATCCTCTACCATCAGGATCTATCAGTCGAAATGGGAGGTATTTAGAGACTGGTGCAAGTCCTCCTCTATTTCCTCTTCCAGTGCCTCTGTAGCGCAGATTGCGGATTTTCTGCTTTATCTGAGAAACGGTCGCTCCCTCTCTGCATCCACCATTAAAGGCTACAGAAGCATGTTAGCTTCTGTTTTCAGGCATAGGGGTTTGGATCTTTCTAATAACAAAGATCTCCAAGACCTGCTTAAGTCTTTCGAGACTTCCAAGGAGCGTCATATTTCGACTCCTGCTTGGAACTTGGACGTGGTCCTACAGTTCCTTATGCCAGACAGGTTTGAACCATTAAATTCAGCCTCCCTGAAGGATCTTACCCTCAAGACACTTTTTTTGGTGAGCTTGGCTTCGGCTAAAAGGGTTAGTGAGATACATGCTTTTAGCAAGAACATCGGCTTCTCCACTAATAAAGCAGTATGTTCTCTTCAACTTGGTTTTTTGGACAAGAATGAACTTCCGTCTTGTCCTTGGCCTAAATCATTTGAAATCCCCAGTCTTTCTGAGATTGTGGGGAATGAAGTTGAAAGAGTGCTGTGCCCCGTTAGAGCTCTTAAATTTTATTTATCCAGAACTAAACCGCTACGAGGTTGTTCAGAGGCTTTATGGTGCTCCGTTAAAAAGCCCTCTTTGCCCATGTCTAAGAATGCGTTGTCTTATTTTATTAGACTTTTGATTCGGGAGGCACACTCTCATTTAAGTGAGAAGGATCGTAATTTACTTAAAGTCAAGGCTCATGAAATTAGAGCGATAGCAACTTCAGTAGCGTTTAAGCAAACTAGATCCATTAAAAGTATTATGGACGCGACCTTTTGTAGAAGCAAGTCGGTATTCGCTTCATATTACTTGAAAGATGTCCAGACTCTTAATGAGGACTGCTACACACTGGGACCATTCGTAGCAGCGAGTGCAGTAGTGGGTGAAGGCTCTACCACTACATTCCCTCAATCCCAATATCCTTTTAATCTACTCTTGAAATTTTTAATCTTGTTTTGGGTTGTACGGGAGACTAAGAAGTCTTTCGCAATCTTTTTGATTTGGCGGGTGGTCAAAATATTGTTTCTTGAGAGCGCCCAGATTAAGGGTATTGATGAGGTCCTGTTATAGGGGTGTTCACCCTGGATATAGCAGCTCCTGGGAGTCTTTCAGCATCCTAAGAGGATCGCTGGGCTTCGTGAGGATAGCGGACTAATGAGGCAGAGTAATCATCAGAGTCAGCTTCCTTACCAGGTACCTATACTTAAGTTTGTTTTTTGAATATTTGTCAAAAACTCTTGAGCATATACAGTACACCTTTATTGTTTTAATACTGGTCTCTACCCACCACCATGGGTGTGAATCAGCTATTTATATATTCACCGGCTAAGTTTAATATTTAAAAATGATATTTTCATTATAAAATAAATTTTTGAATATACTTACCCGGTGAATATATAATATTAAAGGCCCTCCCTTCCTCCCCGATAGAGACCCTACGGACTGAGAAGAACTGGTTTGGTTGAGAAGTATATGCGGTATCTGGCCGATAGTCGGCGCCGGTGGGCACACCCGGCAGCCTTCATGGCGATTGCTTGCGAGTTTTTGGAATCTGTCGACCGTCGGAGACATCAGCTATTTATATATTCACCGGGTAAGTATATTCAAAAATTTATTTTATAATGAAAATATCATTTTGTGGCGGAGCTGTGCCTTGACCGGAGGCGTCATGTTACGACGCTACTGTTCGCAACGCATGTTTTATTTAGTTAGCCAGAACAGCATTCCCGGTCTTATAACTAATTTAATATCATTAGTTATTTAGTCTTCATTGCTAGGAATTAGTTATATTATGCCGATTGTATTCTTCGGCGAACTTAGTTAGCCGAACCCTATCCTAGCCTACTAGCCTACCCCTAGGTTCGATGTCTAAGTCTTCATGTTTACTTCCTACATGATATAATAAGTGTTCCTAGTGTTAAATTATGAAATGAAGACATAGGCAATTATAGATACAAGATTCAGTGTTTGCACATGTGTTTTCGCCTTCTAGGGACTATACAAGGGATTGTGCTTGGCCCGACCATTGCCACACTCCCCCAACCTAACGTTGGGGCCCTTGTATGCTTCCTTATCTCCCCGTTACCCTATAGGGTAACCTCCTCCCTCTGTGGTAGCTAAGCTAAATCCTAGCCCTCTTACCTCGAACTGCATTCGGGTAGGTTAGGCTAGGATTGTTCTTCCCTTCTCATCGCCATTGTTCATGGCTCAAGCTAGGACAGAACCCCAGAGTACCTGTCGTTCACCCCAGCCCAACTTAGGAGAACGTTTTCTCCCTATGGTATTGACTGAGGTTGAAGGTGGAAGGGCTCTCCCTTTCCCCCTAGTCTGCACTTGGTTGGGATACGTTCCTTCCTCCCTGCAACCTAGCGATTTGTCCTACACCTGCCCTCCCTAGCCTAGGAGAATGGTTCTCTTGGCCTGTTTCATTATAGTTTAGGACAGTACACTAGTGCTGTACCTAATCTGGATGAACCGTCCCTAGGTTGGAGAGCGTTCTCTTCCTCCTAGGTAGGCTAGCCCCCAAACAGATTCCCCTCTCTTGGGAGCATAAGGGTGTGTCCCCACCCCCCTTCCGCTCCCTCTCAGGACCCTCTCCCCCTCCCCCACTCTGTCCCTTTGTGTTGGCTTGCCATCACACCCCTGTCCGCTGTCCTACAACTCTTCCGCTTGCGGCGAGTTGTGGGATTGGTGTGTTCTTCTGCTAGCGGTCCGTTCTGCTACACTTCCCTACATAGTTGAACTATGGGGTAGTGCCGGCGGTCGGCCTACCGGCGGAAGACCTCCCTCCTTGAGTGTTCTCTGACCCTCACTTGGGTTACCACAGGCATCATAGCCGTCTGCCGGCTCTCTGCCGCCGGATGATAGGCGTATCCCTTCTATCATGGGAACACTCCTTCCGGAGGAGGGTTAGTTTGGGTATTAGGTATTACCCTTCCTTACCTTCCCTCCTTACCTTTCCCTCTCTCTATCTTGGTGCCAGTCCACTGTCGCCTCCCCTTGCCGGCGCTAGCTGCCATCATCTTGAGTAACCTTCCTGCTTCATTGAATGATGTCAGCTAAGGTCTACCATGGCCGACTGCCTGCCGGCGATCCGCTGTCTTGCCGGCGATCCGCTGTCTTGCCGGCGATCCGCTGTCTTGCCGGCGATCCGCTGTCTTTCCGGCGATCCGCTGTCTTGCCGGCGATCCGCTGTCTTGCCAGCGATCAGCTGTCTTGCCGGCGATCGCCATTCCCAATGTCCTGTCTGTGGCCATTGATGGGTTCACCTTGCTGGAAGGGCCTCCGGCCTGCCGTCAGTCTGCCGGTGCTCCCAGCCTCGGCTTGCAGTGGACAATCACCCCTCCCCGGCTGCCGGCCTCGTGCCGGCAGTGATTATTGTGCAGCTGTGTAGACTAGCCAGTTCTTATCTGGTATTTCATACCATAGAACATTGACTATTGTATACGGTTGTACAGTAAAACAATTCCAGCATATTCTGTGCTTCCTTGTGCAGTCTCTTGCCGGGACCAACCTACAAAAAAGTGGGTTTATCCTATTTTCCCCCCTTTTTTCTCTATACAAACTGAATGATTTCAGCTCTACACCTCTCTGTAATTAATTCCCTAGAGGAAGCCTAAGCTTGGCTCATCCAAACGGATGCTCTTTCCCTCCTATAGAATCCTACAGGTTCTAAGGAATTAATTATAGCGTAAAGTCACGGCACTTGGCTGGGCAGGATTCACAAGTATGTGTCTTCCTACTTCTTTTCTAGCTCACCTATCCTGAGCTCTTAATAAAATGAATCTTATATTTTATAAGTTGTTACTTACACCTTAATCTAAGATTACTGTAAGTCATGTTATAATGACTTCCAAGTACTCATTGTCTCTTTCTTTTACAGGAGGAGTACGTGAAGTGTGAGAGCTCCTTATGTGGAGTTCGTCGCCCTGACTTCTATGGGCATCTGGCGTGCCGGACCCACGCCGCCTGTGCTACGAAGAAAGGGAATCTCAAGTATTGGGATCTGAAGACTTGTGCAGTCTGCAAAAGCCTTCTTGATGAGGCGTTTGACAACCCTCCATCCACGGAGGCCTGGGACAATGCTCGAGAGAAACTGCGCAAGTGGGTGCGCGGTTTCCAAAAGAACGCCACTGGGCCTTATATCCCCAACGAGAAGATGAGGGCCCTTCTCTTCCCTAAGGCTTCGGCTGACTCTGTGATCCCTAAGGGTAAGATTCCCTGTGTTCAACTTACGGTTGAACCTGACGTTACAGCCGCTCTCCAAAGCTGTCACATTGAGGAGGTTGAGAAGATGTCGGACGTGTCCGACAATACCGAAAGGACCCTCATGGGTGAGGATCTGGAGGAAGAAGAGGATCAGGTGGAGTTCCCTGATTCGGAGGGCGAGGTTGCCCAAGCACCTCCTACGGCTCCTGCTGTGGTTGAGGAGCCAGTTCCCTCTACTTCTACTGTTTCGCTTCCCGCATTGCCAACCACCCACGATACCATCCAGGTTTTGGTGGCGCTCATGGATGAGAAGTTCTGTAAGGGCCAGGAGGACCTCAAACATCATTTTATGGGTTAGAAGCAACCAAAGAAGATTTCGGTCAAAGAACTTCCTCCCTGCTCGGTGTCAAATCCTTGGAGGTATGCCGAGCATATGCCAGTAACGACGGGTCGGATTTTCATCAATGACAAATTGGGTGCCGTCGCCCTCGAAGAGGTAGAGTTTTTCCCGAGCTTCGAGGCATATCCGGACTGCTATGTCCGACTCAGGTCCAAGCCGGCCTCTAAGGAGGAGACCGAACCTAAAGAAGTGATCGTGTTCGAGCACTCAAAAGCCCAAGCTATGCTGGCCAATTGCCTCAAGAGCCGGGGCTTCACTAATTCGAAGATGCCGGCATTGAGCAAGAAACATCCATCCTTTCTTGCTCCCCCTACCATGACCTTTCCCTTCGTGGAAAAGGCCTTCAATGCAGTCATGAAGGCGGTGGAGGAAGGAAAACCCTGCCCTACACTGGAGGAGTGTAGGCCTCTCTCCCTCGCCCTTCCCCCGACGATAAAAGCTGGAAGGATATCCAGCTTACCTTTACGGTTGGGAAGCTGGAACCTGACGTCGCTGGCCGTCAGTTCAATGAAGATCTCCCCAAGCTGAACGATCATCTAATCCGTCGGGAACAGGACACCAAGGAGAGGCTAGCTGCCTCCCTATCCCTTCAGATTCAACTTGAAGTAATGGCCGGGGACATTAGGGTCCCGGTTTTCTACATGATTCTCGCGAAGACCCACCTTGTGACCGTGATGAAGGACTTGTATAGCTTCATCAAGGCCCGGAGAGCCTGTAGAGAGTTCGTTTTCGCCAATGCAGCGGTGAAACACGAACCCCGGAAACTAATCTCCTCCAACATCTGGGGCAAGCATCTCTTCCCAACTGGTTTGGTAAAAGAAATCGTGGACAAGGCCACTACTGAGAATCGGAACCTTCTCAACAAGTGGGGCATGTCCGGTAAGAGAAAGTCCTCTCAGGATGAGGGCCCACAGCCTAAGAGGAAATCCTCTAAACCTAAACCCCAGCAGCGTCAACCCAAACGCCAGTTTCCGGCTCCCGCTACTCCCCAGATAGTGGCACAGCCACAGCAGACCTTTCAGCTGGTCCCTCAGCCGGTGGTGTCCCATCACCGGTCTTCACCCCTGCCTACGAAAGACAGTCCACTACCTTTCGTCCCAGAGGTAGAGGCTCGGGCAGAGACTCCTCTCGTCGTCCTTCCAGAAACAGAGGAGGAAGGGGAGCAAGCAGCCGAGGTGGCAAACCCTCGGGAAACCAGAAGCAATGAAGTGCTTCCGGTGGGAGGAAGACTCCGCCACTTTCAGGATCGCTGGACCTTCGATCCTTGGGCACACAGCATCATCAAGAAGGGACTAGGTTGGAGCTGAACACAGTCACCTCCATCCTTCCACCAATTCTTCCAGCCCTCAACCACCATCCTAGAAGAATATGTCCTAGAACTCTTGAACAAGAAGGTGATCAAGAGGGTAAAGTCCACCAGGTTCTAGGGAAGACTGTTTTGTGTTCCCAAGAAGGACTCAGACAAGCTCACAGTCATTCTCGACTTGTCCCCTCTCAACAAGTTCATTGTGAACAACAAATTCAAGATGCTGACCCTTCAACATATAAGAGCTCTACTGCCTCACAAGGCCTACACGGTCTCAATAGACCTGGCAGAGGGCTATTGGCACATTCCAATGAATTACCAAGCTTCCTCCTACCTAGGATTCAGGCTCCAAAGAAGAAACTACGCCTTCAGGGCCATGCCCTTCGGGCTCAACGTGGCCCCAAGAATCTTCACGAAACTGGCAGACACAATCGTCCACCAGCTACGCCTCCAGGGCGTCCAAGGGATGGCCTACCTCAACGATTGGCTGGTCTGGTCGACGTCGTCAGAAGAATGTTTGCGAGCCTGCAGAAAGGTGACCCAATTCCTGGAACATCTGGGTTTCAAAATCAACCACCAAGAAGTCTCGCATGTCTCCAGCTCAGAAGTTTCAATGGTTGGGAATCCATTGGAATCTTCAGTCACACTGCCTTTCCATCCCTCTGAAGAAAAGGAAGGAAATAGCCGGGTCTGTCAAAAGACTTCTCAAATCCAAATGGATCTCAAAACGACAGCAGGAGCGAGTACTCAGCTCCCTACAGTTCGCTTCAGTGACAAACCCAGTGCTACGAGCACAGCTAAAGGATGCTTCAGGAGTCTGGAGACGAAACGCATCCATTGTTCGAAGAGATCTCAAGAGATCCCTACCAAACAGGCTTCGCTCACTCCTCAAGCCGTGGTCAGAAACAAGGACCTTGAAAAGATCCATCCCTCTCCAACCACCACCTCCGTCGATCAACATCCACATGGACGCCTCGCTGGAAGGATGGGGGGGGTCACTCCCACCAACGACAAGTTCAAGGAACATGGTCTCCCCTGTTCAAGACGTTTCACATCAACATCTTGGAGGCCATGGCGGTTCTTCTCACTCTGAAGAAACTATCCTTCGATCCACATTCGTCTAACTCTAGACAGCGCCGTTGTAGTCAGATGTCTCAACCGTCAGGGCTCGAGATCGCCCCACCTAAACCAAGTGCTTCTGCCCATTTATCACCTGGCGGACAGGAAAAAATGGCACTTGTCTGCAGTTAACCTACAAGGATTCCGCAATGTGACGGCGGAAGCTCTATCGTGGACAAACCCCATAGAGTCGGAATGGTCCCTAGATGCAAGATCATTCTCCTTCATCTCCCGTCAAGTCCCGGAACTACAGATCGATCTCTTCGCGACAACAATCAACTTCCTCGATATGTGGCCCCTTACTAGGACCCCATGGCGGAAGCAGTGGACGCCATGTCCCTAGACTGGAACAGATGGTCCAAGATTTACCTGTTCCCTCCACCAAACCTTCTGCTGAAAGTCCTCTCCAAATTGAGAACCTTCAAGGGAACAGCAGCCCTAGTGGCTCCCAAGTGGCCCCGGAGCAACTGGTTTCCCCTAGTCCTGGAGCTACAACCCAAGCTGATCCCTCTGCCGGGCCCAGTTCTCTCCCAACAGGTGCAGAAGTCGACAGTCTTCGATTCATCAAAGAAAGTCCAAGACCTTCATCTCATGATTTTCTCTCCCTAGCTGTGAAGAAAAGGTTCGGAATCTCAAAGAAAAGTCCTTCGTCAAGGCAAAAAATCCTACGGAAATCTCCATAGATTTTTGTATGTCCTTCTTTATTCACCTTCATGGACAAGGCTTGGCAGCCAATACGATTTCAACTTGTAAATCAGCCTTGACTAGACCACTACTGTATGCCTTCCAAATAGATTTGTCCAACAAAATCTTTAACAAATTCCCGAAGGCATGTGCTAGACTCCGTCCTGCACCTCCACCGAGACCCATCACCTGGTCCCTAGATAAGGTGCTTCATTTTGCCTCTAGCTTGGACAACGAATCTTGCCCTCTGAAAGACTTGACTCAAAAAGTAATTTTCCTTTTTGCTTTCGCATCGGGAGCCCGAGTCAGTGAAATAGTGGCATTATCAAGAGAAGAGGGCCAGATACAGTTCGCCGACACAGGGAAACTTACCCTCTTCCCTGACCCTACGTTTCTCGCCAAAAATGAACTCCCCACCAAGAGATGGGGACCTTGGAGAATCTGCCCTCTGAAGGAAGATGTCTCTCTATGCCCAGTGGAGTCTTAAGGTCTATCTTCGAAGAACTTCAGACCTTGGCGGAGGACAGCTTTTTAAAGGAGAAACATCGGGTATTGACCTGTCACTTAAACAACTAAGGGCGAAAATCACCTACTTTATTCGCAGAGCGGATCCTGACAGTACACCCGCAGGTCATGATCCTAGGAAAGTCGCCTCTTCCCTAAATTTTTTCCAAGGAATGGATTTCGAAAGCCTCCGATCCTTCACAGGCTGGAAATCCTCAAGAGTGGTCTTCAAACACTATGCGAAGCAGGTGCACAAAATTAAGAGATTCGTGGTAGCAGCAGGTAGTGTAATGAAACCTGCTGTTTAGTGCTGCGTAGAACAGTGAGTTATTTCGGGACTCTAACTCAACGGGTGCCTGTGTTGACCCTAGTGTGATACATAGGGATTTCAGGTAACACTTCATGTCACAAATGGACTGTTCTTCCTCAAGGTGAAGTGACATAGATTTTCACATGTGTGCCACATGTTCTTTGGCATGAAGTGTACAGTGAGCCCTCGTTTATCGCGGTAGATAGGTTCCAGACCCGACCGCGATAGGTGAAAATCCGCGAAGTAGTGACACCGTATTTACGTATTTATTTAACATGTATATTCAGACTTTTAAAACCTTCCCTTGTACGTAGTACTGTTAACAAACTACCCTTTAATGTACAGAACACTTAATGCATGTACTACAGTACCCTAAACTAAAACAGGCACAAATATTAAAGGCGATTTTATATCATGCGTTTCCTAAACACGCCAAAAAGCACGATAAAAAATGGCAACCAATGTTTTGTTTACGTTTATCTCTGATCATAATGAAGAAACAAACGCATTTAGTGTACACATCTGTGTACAGGTTAGTTTTTGCATCGATTATATTGATTATACAGTATGTTGATTTTGTTATTACCAATGTTTTACTTAATTTTTCTTAGGACTTCCAAATGAAATGTTTTTCTTTATGGGCGGCGTCATAAAGTACGCTTCATCTTCAATCGTAATAAACAAAGGAAGGCATTTAACGTGCATGATAAAAGTGATAAATAATGATATTACAGTAAAAGCTTTTAGAAAATATGGTATTAAAAATATTATTTACTGTATCTATATAAAATCATACATACGTAGCAAAGCAGGAAAACAATTTACGAGAGAGAGAGAGAGAGAGAGAGAGAGAGAGAGAGAGAGAGAGAGAGAGAGAGAGAGAGAGAGAGAGTTGTTTTACGTACGTAAATGTAAATTTTAAACAAAAAAAAAATAGCCTCATTTCATATCAAATAGGTTATTACAAATATTTTACTTTATCATATTACAGTAGTCTGTATAATACTGTAAAGTTCAGTACAGTACAGTATGTTGTTGTTAGTCGTGGCGATGAAATTCTCACGAAACAAAAACACGGCATTCGATTACAACAGCTGATTCATTCTCTCTCTCTCTCTCTCTCTCTCTCTCTCTCTCTCTCTCTCTCTCTCTCTCTCTCTCTCTCTCTCTCTCTCTTCGTGTTATACAATACTTACATATAGATGAAGAAACTAAAATTAGTTTTCTTAGTGTCAATTAAATACGAAATGAAAAAATTATGCTGAGTTTACATCCATTTCAATCGTTGATAAAAATACGGCATACGATTTCATCAGCAAACCACTATTTTTTGGGAAACATCGTTTTATTCTAGAAAATTGCTACTCTTTAAATAGTTGATTGCACATTAAGAAAGCGTGTACTTTTGTTTTTAAATATTTAACTTAGCCGGTGAATATATATAGCTGCAACTCTGTTGCTCGACAGACAAAAAACTTGTAAAAAACTCGCCAGCGATCGCTATACAGGTTGCGGGTGTGCCCATCAGCGCCAACTGTCGGCCAGATACCATACTCAATGTAAACAAAGACTCAATTTCTTCTCTGTCGACGTGTCGACAAGACGTACATTACTCGCTGTTGAAACCTGGAGTTTTTTCCATCATCTTTGGTGAAGTACTCTATTTTGGTTTTGAGCTTTCGCTGTGCAGGGTTTTTTCTTCAAATAAATCCTTGAACTCTTTTTTGTATCGGATTCATTGTTGATGACTTAGACCGTTTTTTGGAATTTTCCCTTGACCAATTCAAAATGGCTGACCTTTCACAAGTTCCCAAGTTTAGAAAATTCAATGCTAGGGACTGTTCTAGGCGTCTTCCAAAGGCTTCTCTCGACCCTCACACTGTTTGTTCCAATTGTCGGGGTAAAACCTGTCAATTGGAAGATTGGTGTGAGGAATGCGTGGGCCTTTCGGAATTCGATTTTATCGAATTTGAGAAGTACACACGCAGGCTAGAGAGAGATAGATTAAGGAGAAGTTCTTCTAGGTCGATAGATTTTTCCTCTCCTCATGCCCCTCAACCTATTCCTTCCCCTGTAGTGGTTGTTCCTAACCCCCCTCCTAGCACTCAGGAACCATCGATGGCTGACATGATGCGTGCTATCCATGCCCTGGGGGAGAGAGTTGAGTCCCTTGCAAGTGACCGCAATCAACTCATGGTGGATGTTAAGGAGCTAAAGTGCCAAAGTGCCGCGGGAAGTGATAAAGTGCCTAGTGAAAGTGTTGTGAACAGTGTTGCGCTTGAGGGTTCGTCTGTTCGTGCCTGTCGTCCTCCTAGTCCGGGACCTCTTGCAAGCTCCCAAGCCCAGGGGAGAAGCAATGTCGTACGACGCATGGGTTCGAGAGGCCTTGATCAGCGAACAGACGTTCCCTCCATGGTATCAGGCGTATCTCCCCAAGATCGCCCCTACCTACATAAGACGAGAGAGCCCGTTTTTACCTCGTCGTCTGAAGGTGTTTCTCGTAAGAAACTTTGGACCAAGGTCTCACGACCTTTAAAACGTAAGTCGGTCCCTTCAGGACAAGTCCAACGTCCCGGTTGTAGCCACTGGGTCAGTTCGGACTCGTTGCCGTCATCTGATGACTGCTCGCCGCCTAAGAGAGGCAAAGCGGTACCGCCTCAGTCGCTAACCCCGTCTGTTGCCGCACCTGCTCCCGTAGACCCTAAATGGGCTTTGCTGCAAGATATGCAGTCCAAGCTTGCGTCCTTGATGGAGGACTTTAATTCAGAGAAGGTTGCTGCTGAACCTTCTGGCCAACAACCTTCCAAGCGGTCTGTTGTGCGTCCTGTTGACGCTGAGGTTACCTTCTCGCGTCTACCAGTTGAGGTGGTTCCTCCTCCCATGCGACCCAGTGTGGGTTGCCAGCCGCACGTTGACGTTAGGCGACGCACGGAGGTGGTTGTTGACGTTCAGGACGTTCAGCAACCATCAGAGGTGACTTGTTTTGACGCGGTGCGTCAACCTCCGCAACCCGGTATGGTGTTGACTGCACAACCCAGACGGTCTAGACAGTCTCGGGTGGACGCTGTGCGTCCTCGCGCACCCATGGTTGTTGACAGTTCACAGACTGTGCAGCAGTTCCATGACGTTGCGTCCGGCTCCGTCACGCATGCACCAGTGCGACCGGACTCAGCGAGCCAGACGTTGCCCACTCCGTTGCCGTTTCCTCATCAGTTTTCGGATGAGGAACTATCTGATGAGGACGTTGCTGAACCACAAGACGATCAACCTTCGGAACTGGACGAGCCTAAGCCATCTCATCCATCATTGGACTTTAGAAAAGTCATGGCTGTTTTCAAGGAGATGTTTCCGGACCACTTTGTTTCTGTGGCTCCTCGTTCTCCTCCGTCAGAGTTTGTATTGGGAGTGCCTGCTACCGCACCTGCCTTTACGAAACTCGTTCTCTCACGCTCATCCAAGAGAGCTTTGCGGCTGTTGGGAGACTGGTTAGAGTCTAAGAAGAGGTTAGGGAAGACAGCATTTGCCTTTCCCCCATCTAAACTCTCTTCTAGATCGAGCGTCTGGTATGCCACGGGAGAAGTTCTCGGCTTGGGAGTTCCTGCCTCTGCCCAGGGCGACTTCTCAAGTCTTGTAGACTCTCCCCGCCGCCTTGCCATGAGACGCTCGAAGGTTTGTTGGTCACCATCGGACCTGGACCACCTTCTTAAAGGGATATTTAGGGCTTTCGAAGTCTTTAACTTTTTAGACTGGTGCTTAGGAGCCCTGAGCAGGAAAATCTCTTCGGTAGATAAGGATATTTCCTTGCTCATTATGTCCTGCATGGACAAGGCCGTCCGTGATGGGTCCAATGAGCTAGCTGCCTCATTCACGTCCGGAGTCGTGAAGAAGCGAGAGTCTCTCTGTTCGTTCCTGTCTGCTGGAGTTACGCCATGCCAGAGATCCGAACTTCTCTTTGCTCCTCTTTCCAAGTGCCTGTTTCCTGAAGCCTTGGTAAAGGAAATTGCCGCATCGTTAGTTCAGAAGGACACCCATGATCTAGTTGCGTCCTCGTCTCGCAAAGCTCCCCCTTTGCCTACATTCTCTGCTAGACCGAGTATAGACACTCCAGCGTCTCGCTTTATTCCGCCCTTTCGTGGCAGAGCCTCCAGCAGAGGAGGTGCTCGTGCCGAAGGGAAACGAGGGAAGAGGAAAGGACCTAAGTCCTCCAAGGGCAGAGTCTGACTGCCCGCAACTTCAGACAGCAGTGGGAGCCAGACTCAAGAACTTCTGGCAAGCCTGGGAGAAGAGAGGCGCAGATCAACAATCTGTGAAGTTACTCAGAGAGGGGTACAAAATCCCTTTTGTACGCAAACCCCCTCTAGCGACGTCCCCCATCGATCTCTCTCCCAGGTACAGAGAGGAAGAAAAGAGACAAGCCCTGAAACTGGAAGTGTCTCTTTTGCTAGAGAAGGGAGCGGTGGTCAAAGTCTCGGACCTTCGATCACCGGGATTTTACAACCGTCTCTTCCTAGTTGCGAAGAAGACAGGAGGTTGGAGACCGGTGCTAGACGTCAGTGCTCTGAATGTCTTTGTCACAAAGACGAAGTTCTCCATGGAGACCACAAAGTCAGTCTTAGCAGCGGTCAGGAAGGAAGACTGGATGGTCTCGCTAGACCTAAGGGACGCCTACTTCCATATCCCCATTCACTCAGACTCCCAACCTTTTCTGAGATTCGTCTTCGAAGATGTGGTTTACCAGTTTCGGGCCCTGTGCTTTGGCCTAAGCACAGCTCCTCTCGTGTTTACGAGGCTGATGAGGAATGTAGCCAAATTCCTCCACTTATCGGACATCCGAGCCTCCCTTTATTTGGACGACTGGCTTCTCAGAGCCTCTTCCAGTCGTCGCTGTCTGAAGGATCTAAAGTGGACTCTAGATCTGACCAAGGAATTGGGACTCCTAGTCAATTTGGAAAAGTCGCAGCTGGTCCCATCCCAAACTATTCTGTATTTAGGGATGGAGATTCACAGTCTAGCTTTTCGGGCTTTTCCGTCGGCCCCCAGAATAGATCAAGCCCTGCTATCCATCCAGAAGATGCTGAAGAAGGAACGCTGCTCAGTCAGGCTGTGGATGAGTCTGGTAGGGACGCTGTCATCCCTGGAACAATTTGTATCACTAGGAAGACTACACCTCCGTCCTCTTCAATACCATCTGGCTTTTCACTGGAAAAAGGACAAGACGCTAGAGGCGGTCTCGATCCCGATTTCCGGAAAGATAAAGTCTTGTCTGACTTGGTGGAAGGACAATATCAACCTAAGAGAGGGTCTTCCCCTGGCTGTTCAGACTCCCAACCACGTTCTCTTCTCGGACGCATCGGACTTGGGCTGGGGCGCGACACTGGACGGCCGGGAATGCTCAGGCCTGTGGAACTCGAGTCAAAGGAGCATGCATATCAACTGCAAGGAGCTGTTGGCAGTTCATCTGGCCTTGAAAAGCTTCGAGTATCTCCTTCGAGGCAAAGTGGTGGAAGTAAACTCGGACAACACCACGGCCTTGGCGTACATCTCCAAACAAGGAGGTACCCACTCACTGACGTTGTACGAGATCGCAAGGGACCTGCTCATCTGGTCAAAAGGTCAAGACATCTCCCTAGTAACGAGGTTCATCCAAGGCAACTTGAACGTCATAGCAGATTGTCTCAGTCGGAAAGGGCAAGTAATTCCAACCGAATGGACCCTCCACAAGGATGTGTGCAAGAGACTTTGGGCCACTTGGGGTCAACCAACCATAGATCTCTTTGCAACCTCGCTGACCAAGAGGCTTCCAATCTATTGCTCTCCAGTCCCGGACCCAGCAGCAATACATTTAGATGCCTTCCTCCTAGATTGGTCACATCTGGATCTCTACGCATTCCCACCGTTCAAGATTGTCAACAAGGTACTGCAGAAGTTCGCCTCTCACGAAGGGACAAGGTTGACGTTAGTTGCTCCCCTCTGGCCCGCGAGAGAATGGTTCACCGAGGTACTTCGATGGTTAGTAGACGTTCCCAGAAGTCTTCCTCTAAGGGTAGACCTTCTACGTCAGCCACACGTAAAGAAGGTACACCAAAGCCTCCACGCTCTTCGTCTGACTGCCTTCAGACTATCAAAAGACTCTCGAGAGCTAGAGGCTTTTCGAAGGAGGCAGCCAGTGCGATTGCTAGAGCAAGGAGAGCGTCTACCATTAGAGTCTACCAATCGAAGTGGGAAGTCTTCCGAGACTGGTGCAAGTCAGTTTCTGTATCCTCGACCAGTACCTCTGTAGCTCAAATAGCTGATTTTCTCTTATACCTGAGAAAAGGACGATCCCTTTCAGCTCCCACTATCAAGGGCTACAGAAGCATGTTGGCATCGGTCTTCCGGCATAGAGGCTTAGATCTTTCCAACAATAAAGATCTGCAAGACCTCCTTAAGTCTTTTGAGACCACCAAGGAGCGTCGTTTGGCTACCCCTGGATGGAATTTAGACGTGGTACTAAGATTCCTCATGTCAGACAGGTTTGAGCCGTTACAATCAGCCTCCCTGAAAGATCTCACTCTTAAGACTCTTTTCCTGGTATGCTTAGCCTCGGCTAAAAGAGTCAGTGAGATTCATGCCTTCAGCAAGAACATTGGATTTTCGTCGGAAAAAGCTACTTGTTCGCTGCAACTTGGTTTTCTAGCCAAAAATGAGCTGCCTTCTCGGCCTTGGCCTAAATCTTTCGATATTCCCAGCTTATCGGAGATCGTAGGCAATGAACTAGAAAGAGTCTTATGCCCTGTTAGAGCTCTTAAGTTCTATTTAAAGCGTACTAAACCTTTACGAGGCCAATCTGAAGCTTTATGGTGTTCAGTTAAGAAACCATCCTTGCCTATGTCAAAGAATGCTTTGTCATACTTTATCAGATTGTTAATACGAGAAGCTCATTCACATCTGAGTGAGGAAGACCGAGCTTTGCTTAAAGTGAAGACGCACGAAGTTAGAGCTGTAGCAACTTCCGTGGCCTTTAAGCAAAATAGATCTCTGCAAAGTATAATGGACGCAACCTATTGGAGAAGCAAGTCAGTGTTCGCGTCTTTTTACTTAAAAGATGTCCAGTCTCTTTACGAGAACTGCTACACACTGGGACCATTCGTAGCAGCGAGTGCAGTAGTGGGTGAGGGCTCAACCACTACAATTCCCTAATTCCATATCCTTTTAATCTGTCTCTTGAAATATTTTTAATGTTGTTTTTATGGGTTGTCCGGAAGGCTAAGAAGCCTTTCGCATCCTGGTTGATTTGGCGGGTGGTCAAAGTCATTTCTTGAGAGCGCCCAGATTAGGGGTTTGATGAGGTCCTGTTGTATGGGTTGCAGCCCTTGATACTTCAGCTCCTAGGGGTCTGTCAGCATCCTAAGAGGATCGCGAGGCTCCGTAAGGAAGACGTACTTATAAGGCAGAGTAATCGTCTAAGTCGACTTCCTTACCAGGTACCTATTTATTTTGTTTTTGTTATATTGATAACTTCTAAAATGAAATAAAAACTATTAGCTCATAAGATGTAAACATATTTAACTGGTCTCTACCCACCACCCTGGGTGTGAATCAGCTATATATATTCACCGGCTAAGTTAAATATTTAAAAATGATATTTTAATTATAAAAGGGATTTTGACGTAGGAAAAATCTATTTCTGGGCGAAGGACCTGTGCCGCCCAGTGAATAAGCTCCATTTAGCACTTATTCTTAGGTAATTTACTGCTAAATATACCAGAGAAAAAATGTAAAGGAGTGCTAGGTTAACTAGCTCGCTCACCTATTGGTGTCGGTATAAAATTGGGCGTATATTCCAGAGGTCCCGCACTATTTAGATTAATCCACGACAGAGAACCCCAATAGAGGAGAGCCGTTCAACCTCACTCGGTACTACTAACAATGCATCCGTTCAGAACCCAACTCCTTAGCACCCAAAGTTTGGGGACTCCAAGGGAGAGGAGCTGGGAGGGTTCACTGGGCGGCACAGGTCCTTCGCCCAGAAATAGATTTTTCCTACGTCAAAATCCCTTTTCTGGGCTCGAACCTGTGCCGCCCAGTGAATCTATACAAGAGAAAAATGTCACCAAACTTGCAAAATAAAGGAAAAAACATAAGCGTAAGGGAAATACAGGATGCTTTAATCAGAGATGAGTACCAAAAAACAATTATAAGGGTATCTTAAATATGAACATAAATCCAATAAGGTAGGTATAATAATGCCGTGAGTGATAATATATACAGATACTCAGGAGCATAAAATTTACAAATATAATAACAGTATTCAGGTGCGAGACCAACGAATACAATAGGGTATAAATGAGGCAGGTAAGAGGGAGATAAAGAGTCAAGGCATTAACCTGTGAGTTACTTGGGAGTAACTACGCTCCCTGCGGCTACTGTAGAAAATTTTAGGGCTTCCAAATGTTTAAGGTAGTGTTTCTTGAACACTGACGGTGATTTCCACCCTGTATACCTGGAAAGGTCTGTAAAATTCATGTGGTGAAAGAAGTTCACCGAGGTGGCAACCGCCCTGATATCATGTGCAAGAGGAAAAGAGTCAGGGTTAGCTTGTTTAATAAAATACAAAATTTGTTGCCTGATCCCTTTAATAGTAATGGTACCGCCTTGTTCTCTAACGAATAGAGGCCCCGAGGAGTTAGAGGAGGTCCGGGATAAATAAGATCTAAGAGTAGTGACAGGGCACAGCGACGGATCTTGCGTGAGGGGAACAATTTTCCAGGAGGTCCATCTGTTTTGAGGGTCTTCATTCTTAGCCAAAAAGAATTTGTTAGGAGAAAGAAGGACCTCTCCTGAAGGCAGAAAGTCAATATGACCCGGGTCTCTCGACAAGGCTGCCAATTCAGAAATTCTTGCCCCGGAAGCCAAGCTCACTAGGAAAAGTGTTTTCCTGAGAAGGGGCATGTAATCACAAGAACTGTTAATGGTATCAGAAGCCAATTTGAGTACGTCATTAAGGAACCAGGTCACCGGGGTAGGACGAGTAACCGGTTTCAGTCTGGCACAAGCTTTCGGAATTGAAGCTAACAAAGAGTCGGTTAAGTCTATGTTAAAACCCACTAGGAAGATCTTTTTCAGAGCCGATTTAATAGTGGTGATAGTATTGGCTGCCAGACCTGATTCTAGTAAAGATCTAAAGAAAGTGACTGTAAGGTTCAAGTTCATACAGTTCACGTCTGAGTCTATTAAAAATTTTGCCAACTTTTTAACTGCAGAGTCATACTGGCGGATGGTGGAATCCCGTTTATCCGATTCTATGAACAAGGTGTTTTGAGGATCAATATTGGCACCATGCATAGCCGCAAACTTCATAAAGTCCATAAAGTTAGGGCGCTCTGAATGTTTGAGATTGCGTACACAACGCGTGTTTGTACTATCTGAGACAGAACCGGATTGGGTATCGGGTGAGGGTATAGTCTCAACTCCCGCAGGAGAGGATACCAGTTGCTCTTGGGCCAGTTGGGTGCGACCAAGGCTACTTGTCCCTTGAAGGATCTCAGTTTGTCTAGAACTTTCAGTAAAAGATTCACCGGGGGAAAGAGATAAATCTTTTCCCAGTTGTCCCAATTCTGTGACATGGCGTCTGTGGCGTAAGCCTGAGGGTCTAGATTGGGAGCCACATATACTCTCAATTTGTGGTTGGATTCCGTGGCGAAGAGGTCCACTTGGAGACCGGGAACCTGAGAGAGAATCCACCGAAATGACTTTAGATCGAGTGACCATTCCGATTCTAGAGGGGAGGTCCGGGACAGGGCGTCTGCCACTACATTCCGGACTCCCGCCAGGTGGACAGCTGAAAGATGCCAACGGTTCGAGGCTGCTAGGGAGAATATGGCTACTAGAACATGGTTCAGAGGCCCTGACTTTGACCCGCCTCTGTTGAGGCAGCGGACCACCACTTCGCTGTCGAGGACCAGACGAAGGTGTTGTTTCTTGGGAAGAGCGAGACGTTTCAGGGTTAGAAGAACTGCCATGGCCTCTAGCACATTGATGTGAAAATGGCGGAACAAGGGAGTCCAAAGACCTTGAACTTTCTTGAGCTGAGAATAGCCGCCCCAACCTGATAAGGATGCGTCTGTGTGAATGATTAATTCCGGAGGCGGAAATCGAAGGGGAACTGACTTTGACAGACTGTTTGCTCTTGTCCAAGGAAGAAGTCTTTCCCGTAGAATGGGAGGAAGGCGGACTTTCCTGTCCCGGAGCTTCCGGTTCGCCCTCGAACGCCAGACACGATTGATATCTTTCAATTTTGCCTTCAGAAGAAGATCCGTCACTGAGGCAAACTGAAGGGACCCCAGAATCTTCTCTTGGAGTCGTCTGGAACTTACTTTGTCTTTGAGAAAGCGTTTGGTGTTCCTTGCAATCTCTAACCTCTTGGGTCTGGGAAGACACAGAGTATGAGATATAAGATCCCATTGCAGGCCGAGCCATTGGAACTTCGATTTTGGAAGAAGACGGGACTTCTTGAAGTTGATCTGGAAGCCTAGAGACTGAAGATAATGGATGACTTTGTAAGTGGCTTTTAGGCAATTTTGGGAGGTGTCTGACCAAATGAGCCAGTCGTCCAGATAGGCTACTACTTGAATCCCTTGATTCCTGAGTTCCTGAACAGCGACTTCTGCTAGCTTTGTGAAGATCCTTGGGGCGATGTTGAGCCCGAAAGGCATCACCTTGAAGGAGTAACTTTTGTCCCCTAAGCGAAAGCCTAGGTACGGACGGAAGTGTCTCGCTATCGGGACGTGATAGTAGGCGTCTGTAAGATCGATAGAGGTGGTGACGGCCCCACGGGGAAGTAAGGTCCGCACCTGCGAGACGGTAAGCATTCGAAACTTGTCGCATTGAATGGACAAGTTGAGAAGGGATAGATCTAGAATCACTCTTCTCTTGTCTGAATCCTTCTTCGGGACACTGAACAGCCGACCTTGAAACTTCAGATGTTTCGTTTCTTGTATGGCGTTCTTTTGTAAAAGATCCTGG
This sequence comes from Palaemon carinicauda, assembly GCF_036898095.1. NCBI lineage: Eukaryota > Metazoa > Arthropoda > Malacostraca > Decapoda > Palaemonidae > Palaemon > Palaemon carinicauda. The sequence goes on from NC_090734.1 coordinate 72,583,909, forward strand.
ACAAATTCGACCAGGTCCGGAGTGGAATGTTGACGAAATTTGTTCGGAGGAGGAGGTCCTTGAATCCAACTCCACCCCAGTCCCTTGGAGATGATACTGAACGCCCAGGGACTGAACCTCCATTTGTTGCGGAAGGCATAGAGCCTCCCCCCTACCTGCTGCACCTCAGTATTGGTTTGAGGAGTTGCCTCCACGTCCGCCTCGGAAGTTCTTTCCTCTGCGAAAGGCTCTTCCCCTGCCTTTGTTCTGGTTAGAGCCACGGTGGTAGCCTCTACCTCTACCATAACTCTGGGAAGAGCTATGAGCCTCGTAAGACTGGTTAAAGGCAGGGGAAGTGGCGGAGGCACCAGAAAGCTGGCTCTTAGGTAGCAGAACGGTGACATAGTCATCCGAAGGAGCCCGAGAGGTGGAAGGCTGTGCAGGGACAACAGAAGATGGAGGAAGAGGCAGCCGGAAGTTGGATGAAGCACTCTGTTGTTGCCTGAACTGGGTGGAGGTATATGGTCTAAGCTTCTTCCTACCCCGGGCTTGATAATTTGCGGGGTCATACTTGCGTTTAGGGGTCAAACCCCAACGGGCTTTAAGGCTCTGATTAACCCTAGTGGCCTCCGCCAAGACTTCCTCTACGAGATCCTCGGGGAAGAGATTTGAACCCCAACAGGAGGACCGGATGAGTTTATTAGGTTCATGCCTAATCGTCGCCTCAGCTAGGACATGCTTGCGACATCTGCGTTTAGCAGTAGCGAAGTCATATAAGTCATAATATAAAGACTGTAACGTAGCCTTGTTGAGAGACTTAAAAATACTCTCCGTATCGTAAGTCAAGGCTATCGACTCCGTGGATGTGGCCAGGTTTAGAGTACGGCCCACACGTAGGCGGGAATCATATTCCTGTTTAATGAGGGATTCCGGGAGACGGGGAAGCTTCTCACTAAACAAGACTGAGGCACAGTCTGCTGCAAGCTTGCCGGAGGTAAAGGTGGTATGGACATTGTCCCAACACTCAATACCTGAGGGAAGAAGGAGGGAGATTGGATCCACCTCTCGGATGGGAGGCAAGGGCTTCTCCTCCAGAGCATATTGAAAGGCAAGCTCTGCCACCTTATTGACGCATGGAGTCAAGGTGTTCTTGTCCATTAAGAACATCGTAAAGGGGCTTTTATAAGGCGTCAGCATGGTGTTAGTGCAGCCGATGTCATTCAAAAATCTGGCCCAAACAGATTGGGCTTGCTCCTTCGGGAAGATGACCGTCTCTTTGGGGACCTTGTCTAATCGAACTAAAGCTTCCTCGGTAAGTCTGGCATAACCATGAAATGGAAATGCCAGACCAGGAGGAAAGAATTCAAAGTCCTCTAGAGGACGAGTGCCAAGGCCCTCCAGAGTCAACATTCCGTCTGAGAACGGGGAATGAAGAGCCATCCGCCAGGGGTTGTTCTTGGCAAACGGCGGGAGCTTAGAGGCATCCGGGATGAGAGAGCTTTGGACTCTCTCCGGAGCTCCTTGCTCTAAAGCCCCAATTCTCTGACCGAAGTTAGAGAACATCGAGTCCATCCTCGACTGCATCTCCGAAACCAACTTTGCCTGCATCTCCGACACGATGCGAAGCATGGCTGATTCGGAAAGGCCCGGGCTAGCAGCAGGAGGGGCGGAAGGAACTCCCGGGTCGTGAGACTTAGAGGAGGAACCAGAGGTCTTTGAAGACGGGTTCGTACAATGTTTAGAGCCATGAGAAGTCTTGTGAGGCTTGCGGGCTTTGGGTAAGGTCCTTGAAGTAGACTTATCCTTAGGGGGAACCGGGTATGAACGTTGAGACGAATCACGGTCCCCAGAAAATCCAAGAAAAGAAGAGCGATCAGAAGAAGAAGAAAGAGCGGGGCTGAGGATAGGAATCTCAGCGCCGGACACACCTGCCTCACTTACCACCCTACCTGTATCCGGCTCGTCTAGCAACATTGGTTCGACGTCCAGGTTCATGGAGGCAACATTATCCTCCAGACCTCCGGGGGCGTCCGATGGATCTTGCTCTGGGTCGATGAGACCCGTTATAGTGGCATCAATGTGGGCAATGATGGGAGCTGCCACATGCCTAGCCACAGCAGCTGAAGACTTGGCGTTGGGGTAAACCATGGTGCAGTAGTCCTCAGATAGGACGTACGGCCGCTTAGACTTCACATTCCGGGCAAACCCACCAACCCACACCTTCAGTGTGGCCCGAGCCGCAGACTTTTGCTCCGGGGATGCCTGAAATAATAGTGGGAATTATAAAAGGGAGACTCCCAATGGTCCTTCAAGACCATATATATCTTACTAATAGTAAATAAAATAAGAAGGCAATATAGCCAACGGGACTCACCGAGTCAGATCCAAGGGTAGTGATGAGGTCGAAGCAAATCACACAGTTATCCGGGTGCCATACCACAACGTCTTCCAGTTGAACCCCACAAGGGGCGTGAGATCGGCAGACGGAGTGGCCACAAGGCTGGTGCAGAACAGCTGCACAGGCCGGCGTCAGACAATCCACCATCTATAAAAAGAATAGTATATGAGAAACTGTAATTCTCTTAAATAGGGGCGGGTCCGGAGGACCCGGGCCTAACATAGGTCTAACACAAGATTAGAGCTTAACTGTACTATTCTTTAAGTAGGGGCGGGTCCGGAGGACCCGGGCCTAACATAGGTCTAACACAAGAATAGAGCTTAACTGTACTATTCTTTAAGTAGGGGCGGGTCCGGAGGACCCGGGCCTAACATAGGTCTAACACAAGATTAGAGCTTAACTGTACTTATTATTATTATTATTTTTTTTTTTTTTTTTTTTTTTTTTTTTTAAAGTAGGGGCGGGTCCGGAGGACCCGGGCCTAACATAGGTCTAACGCAAGGTTAGAGCTTAACAGTAATATTCTTACATAGGGGCGGGACCGGAGGTCCCGGGCCTAAACATAAGTCTAACTTGAAACTAAAGTATAGCCATCCATTCCGGTCAAGCCGGGAGCATAAAAAAGGATGCAATAACAAGGAATTAAGACACATGGTGTCTGATTTCCCGGGGCGGGGTAGACCCCGGGACGGGAAATAGAGGTATATTCAATACCAATTCCTTTAGGGACTCCGGGGTAGTGATCTGTCATATATAATCATCATAGGAAATGTTATAAAATAATAGGGGGGCGGAACTGTAGCTAAGAACTGCCAATCGAACCCGGAG
>NC_090734.1:72587613-72655113 GCF_036898095.1 Palaemon carinicauda
CAATTGGAAGATTGGTGTGAGGAATGCGTGGGCCTTTCGGAATTCGATTTTATCGAATTTGAGAAGTACACACGCAGGCTAGAGAGAGATAGATTAAGGAGAAGTTCTTCTAGGTCGATAGATTTTTCCTCTCCTCATGCCCCTCAACCTATTCCTTCCCCTGTAGTGGTTGTTCCTAACCCCCCTCCTAGCACTCAGGAACCATCGATGGCTGACATGATGCGTGCTATCCATGCCCTGGGGGAGAGAGTTGAGTCCCTTGCAAGTGACCGCAATCAACTCATGGTGGATGTTAAGGAGCTAAAGTGCCAAAGTGCCGCGGGAAGTGATAAAGTGCCTAGTGAAAGTGTTGTGAACAGTGTTGCGCTTGAGGGTTCGTCTGTTCGTGCCTGTCGTCCTCCTAGTCCGGGACCTCTTGCAAGCTCCCAAGCCCAGGGGAGAAGCAATGTCGTACGACGCATGGGTTCGAGAGGCCTTGATCAGCGAACAGACGTTCCCTCCATGGTATCAGGCGTATCTCCCCAAGATCGCCCCTACCTACATAAGACGAGAGAGCCCGTTTTTACCTCGTCGTCTGAAGGTGTTTCTCGTAAGAAACTTTGGACCAAGGTCTCACGACCTTTAAAACGTAAGTCGGTCCCTTCAGGACAAGTCCAACGTCCCGGTTGTAGCCACTGGGTCAGTTCGGACTCGTTGCCGTCATCTGATGACTGCTCGCCGCCTAAGAGAGGCAAAGCGGTACCGCCTCAGTCGCTAACCCCGTCTGTTGCCGCACCTGCTCCCGTAGACCCTAAATGGGCTTTGCTGCAAGATATGCAGTCCAAGCTTGCGTCCTTGATGGAGGACTTTAATTCAGAGAAGGTTGCTGCTGAACCTTCTGGCCAACAACCTTCCAAGCGGTCTGTTGTGCGTCCTGTTGACGCTGAGGTTACCTTCTCGCGTCTACCAGTTGAGGTGGTTCCTCCTCCCATGCGACCCAGTGTGGGTTGCCAGCCGCACGTTGACGTTAGGCGACGCACGGAGGTGGTTGTTGACGTTCAGGACGTTCAGCAACCATCAGAGGTGACTTGTTTTGACGCGGTGCGTCAACCTCCGCAACCCGGTATGGTGTTGACTGCACAACCCAGACGGTCTAGACAGTCTCGGGTGGACGCTGTGCGTCCTCGCGCACCCATGGTTGTTGACAGTTCACAGACTGTGCAGCAGTTCCATGACGTTGCGTCCGGCTCCGTCACGCATGCACCAGTGCGACCGGACTCAGCGAGCCAGACGTTGCCCACTCCGTTGCCGTTTCCTCATCAGTTTTCGGATGAGGAACTATCTGATGAGGACGTTGCTGAACCACAAGACGATCAACCTTCGGAACTGGACGAGCCTAAGCCATCTCATCCATCATTGGACTTTAGAAAAGTCATGGCTGTTTTCAAGGAGATGTTTCCGGACCACTTTGTTTCTGTGGCTCCTCGTTCTCCTCCGTCAGAGTTTGTATTGGGAGTGCCTGCTACCGCACCTGCCTTTACGAAACTCGTTCTCTCACGCTCATCCAAGAGAGCTTTGCGGCTGTTGGGAGACTGGTTAGAGTCTAAGAAGAGGTTAGGGAAGACAGCATTTGCCTTTCCCCCATCTAAACTCTCTTCTAGATCGAGCGTCTGGTATGCCACGGGAGAAGTTCTCGGCTTGGGAGTTCCTGCCTCTGCCCAGGGCGACTTCTCAAGTCTTGTAGACTCTCCCCGCCGCCTTTGCCATGAGACGCTCGAAGGTTTGTTGGTCACCATCGGACCTGGACCACCTTCTTAAAGGGATATTTAGGGCTTTCGAAGTCTTTAACTTTTTAGACTGGTGCTTAGGAGCCCTGAGCAGGAAAATCTCTTCGGTAGATAAGGATATTTCCTTGCTCATTATGTCCTGCATGGACAAGGCCGTCCGTGATGGGTCCAATGAGCTAGCTGCCTCATTCACGTCCGGAGTCGTGAAGAAGCGAGAGTCTCTCTGTTCGTTCCTGTCTGCTGGAGTTACGCCATGCCAGAGATCCGAACTTCTCTTTGCTCCTCTTTCCAAGTGCCTGTTTCCTGAAGCCTTGGTAAAGGAAATTGCCGCATCGTTAGTTCAGAAGGACACCCATGATCTAGTTGCGTCCTCGTCTCGCAAAGCTCCCCCTTTGCCTACATTCTCTGCTAGACCGAGTATAGACACTCCAGCGTCTCGCTTTATTCCGCCCTTTCGTGGCAGAGCCTCCAGCAGAGGAGGTGCTCGTGCCGAAGGGAAACGAGGGAAGAGGAAAGGACCTAAGTCCTCCAAGGGCAGAGTCTGACTGCCCGCAACTTCAGACAGCAGTGGGAGCCAGACTCAAGAACTTCTGGCAAGCCTGGGAGAAGAGAGGCGCAGATCAACAATCTGTGAAGTTACTCAGAGAGGGGTACAAAATCCCTTTTGTACGCAAACCCCCTCTAGCGACGTCCCCCATCGATCTCTCTCCCAGGTACAGAGAGGAAGAAAAGAGACAAGCCCTGAAACTGGAAGTGTCTCTTTTGCTAGAGAAGGGAGCGGTGGTCAAAGTCTCGGACCTTCGATCACCGGGATTTTACAACCGTCTCTTCCTAGTTGCGAAGAAGACAGGAGGTTGGAGACCGGTGCTAGACGTCAGTGCTCTGAATGTCTTTGTCACAAAGACGAAGTTCTCCATGGAGACCACAAAGTCAGTCTTAGCAGCGGTCAGGAAGGAAGACTGGATGGTCTCGCTAGACCTAAGGGACGCCTACTTCCATATCCCCATTCACTCAGACTCCCAACCTTTTCTGAGATTCGTCTTCGAAGATGTGGTTTACCAGTTTCGGGCCCTGTGCTTTGGCCTAAGCACAGCTCCTCTCGTGTTTACGAGGCTGATGAGGAATGTAGCCAAATTCCTCCACTTATCGGACATCCGAGCCTCCCTTTATTTGGACGACTGGCTTCTCAGAGCCTCTTCCAGTCGTCGCTGTCTGAAGGATCTAAAGTGGACTCTAGATCTGACCAAGGAATTGGGACTCCTAGTCAATTTGGAAAAGTCGCAGCTGGTCCCATCCCAAACTATTCTGTATTTAGGGATGGAGATTCACAGTCTAGCTTTTCGGGCTTTTCCGTCGGCCCCCAGAATAGATCAAGCCCTGCTATCCATCCAGAAGATGCTGAAGAAGGAACGCTGCTCAGTCAGGCTGTGGATGAGTCTGGTAGGGACGCTGTCATCCCTGGAACAATTTGTATCACTAGGAAGACTACACCTCCGTCCTCTTCAATACCATCTGGCTTTTCACTGGAAAAAGGACAAGACGCTAGAGGCGGTCTCGATCCCGATTTCCGGAAAGATAAAGTCTTGTCTGACTTGGTGGAAGGACAATATCAACCTAAGAGAGGGTCTTCCCCTGGCTGTTCAGACTCCCAACCACGTTCTCTTCTCGGACGCATCGGACTTGGGCTGGGGCGCGACACTGGACGGCCGGGAATGCTCAGGCCTGTGGAACTCGAGTCAAAGGAGCATGCATATCAACTGCAAGGAGCTGTTGGCAGTTCATCTGGCCTTGAAAAGCTTCGAGTATCTCCTTCGAGGCAAAGTGGTGGAAGTAAACTCGGACAACACCACGGCCTTGGCGTACATCTCCAAACAAGGAGGTACCCACTCACTGACGTTGTACGAGATCGCAAGGGACCTGCTCATCTGGTCAAAAGGTCAAGACATCTCCCTAGTAACGAGGTTCATCCAAGGCAACTTGAACGTCATAGCAGATTGTCTCAGTCGGAAAGGGCAAGTAATTCCAACCGAATGGACCCTCCACAAGGATGTGTGCAAGAGACTTTGGGCCACTTGGGGTCAACCAACCATAGATCTCTTTGCAACCCTCGCTGACCAAGAGGCTTCCAATCTATTGCTCTCCAGTCCCGGACCCAGCAGCAATACATTTAGATGCCTTCCTCCTAGATTGGTCACATCTGGATCTCTACGCATTCCCACCGTTCAAGATTGTCAACAAGGTACTGCAGAAGTTCGCCTCTCACGAAGGGACAAGGTTGACGTTAGTTGCTCCCCTCTGGCCCGCGAGAGAATGGTTCACCGAGGTACTTCGATGGTTAGTAGACGTTCCCAGAAGTCTTCCTCTAAGGGTAGACCTTCTACGTCAGCCACACGTAAAGAAGGTACACCAAAGCCTCCACGCTCTTCGTCTGACTGCCTTCAGACTATCAAAAGACTCTCGAGAGCTAGAGGCTTTTCGAAGGAGGCAGCCAGTGCGATTGCTAGAGCAAGGAGAGCGTCTACCATTAGAGTCTACCAATCGAAGTGGGAAGTCTTCCGAGACTGGTGCAAGTCAGTTTCTGTATCCTCGACCAGTACCTCTGTAGCTCAAATAGCTGATTTTCTCTTATACCTGAGAAAAGGACGATCCCTTTCAGCTCCCACTATCAAGGGCTACAGAAGCATGTTGGCATCGGTCTTCCGGCATAGAGGCTTAGATCTTTCCAACAATAAAGATCTGCAAGACCTCCTTAAGTCTTTTGAGACCACCAAGGAGCGTCGTTTGGCTACCCCTGGATGGAATTTAGACGTGGTACTAAGATTCCTCATGTCAGACAGGTTTGAGCCGTTACAATCAGCCTCCCTGAAAGATCTCACTCTTAAGACTCTTTTCCTGGTATGCTTAGCCTCGGCTAAAAGAGTCAGTGAGATTCATGCCTTCAGCAAGAACATTGGATTTTCGTCGGAAAAAGCTACTTGTTCGCTGCAACTTGGTTTTCTAGCCAAAAATGAGCTGCCTTCTCGGCCTTGGCCTAAATCTTTCGATATTCCCAGCTTATCGGAGATCGTAGGCAATGAACTAGAAAGAGTCTTATGCCCTGTTAGAGCTCTTAAGTTCTATTTAAAGCGTACTAAACCTTTACGAGGCCAATCTGAAGCTTTATGGTGTTCAGTTAAGAAACCATCCTTGCCTATGTCAAAGAATGCTTTGTCATACTTTATCAGATTGTTAATACGAGAAGCTCATTCACATCTGAGTGAGGAAGACCGAGCTTTGCTTAAAGTGAAGACGCACGAAGTTAGAGCTGTAGCAACTTCCGTGGCCTTTAAGCAAAATAGATCTCTGCAAAGTATAATGGACGCAACCTATTGGAGAAGCAAGTCAGTGTTCGCGTCTTTTTACTTAAAAGATGTCCAGTCTCTTTACGAGAACTGCTACACACTGGGACCATTCGTAGCAGCGAGTGCAGTAGTGGGTGAGGGCTCAACCACTACAATTCCCTAATTCCATATCCTTTTAATCTGTCTCTTGAAATATTTTTAATGTTGTTTTTATGGGTTGTCCGGAAGGCTAAGAAGCCTTTCGCATCCTGGTTGATTTGGCGGGTGGTCAAAGTCATTTCTTGAGAGCGCCCAGATTAGGGGTTTGATGAGGTCCTGTTGTATGGGTTGCAGCCCTTGATACTTCAGCTCCTAGGGGTCTGTCAGCATCCTAAGAGGATCGCGAGGCTCCGTAAGGAAGACGTACTTATAAGGCAGAGTAATCGTCTAAGTCGACTTCCTTACCAGGTACCTATTTATTTTGTTTTTGTTATATTGATAACTTCTAAAATGAAATAAAAACTATTAGCTCATAAGATGTAAACATATTTAACTGGTCTCTACCCACCACCCTGGGTGTGAATCAGCTATATATATTCACCGGCTAAGTTAAATATTTAAAAATGATATTTTAATTATAAAAGGGATTTTGACGTAGGAAAAATCTATTTCTGGGCGAAGGACCTGTGCCGCCCAGTGAATAAGCTCCATTTAGCACTTATTCTTAGGTAATTTACTGCTAAATATACCAGAGAAAAAATGTAAAGGAGTGCTAGGTTAACTAGCTCGCTCACCTATTGGTGTCGGTATAAAATTGGGCGTATATTCCAGAGGTCCCGCACTATTTAGATTAATCCACGACAGAGAACCCCAATAGAGGAGAGCCGTTCAACCTCACTCGGTACTACTAACAATGCATCCGTTCAGAACCCAACTCCTTAGCACCCAAAGTTTGGGGACTCCAAGGGAGAGGAGCTGGGAGGGTTCACTGGGCGGCACAGGTCCTTCGCCCAGAAATAGATTTTTCCTACGTCAAAATCCCTTTTCTGGGCTCGAACCTGTGCCGCCCAGTGAATCTATACAAGAGAAAAATGTCACCAAACTTGCAAAATAAAGGAAAAAACATAAGCGTAAGGGAAATACAGGATGCTTTAATCAGAGATGAGTACCAAAAAACAATTATAAGGGTATCTTAAATATGAACATAAATCCAATAAGGTAGGTATAATAATGCCGTGAGTGATAATATATACAGATACTCAGGAGCATAAAATTTACAAATATAATAACAGTATTCAGGTGCGAGACCAACGAATACAATAGGGTATAAATGAGGCAGGTAAGAGGGAGATAAAGAGTCAAGGCATTAACCTGTGAGTTACTTGGGAGTAACTACGCTCCCTGCGGCTACTGTAGAAAATTTTAGGGCTTCCAAATGTTTAAGGTAGTGTTTCTTGAACACTGACGGTGATTTCCACCCTGTATACCTGGAAAGGTCTGTAAAATTCATGTGGTGAAAGAAGTTCACCGAGGTGGCAACCGCCCTGATATCATGTGCAAGAGGAAAAGAGTCAGGGTTAGCTTGTTTAATAAAATACAAAATTTGTTGCCTGATCCCTTTAATAGTAATGGTACCGCCTTGTTCTCTAACGAATAGAGGCCCCGAGGAGTTAGAGGAGGTCCGGGATAAATAAGATCTAAGAGTAGTGACAGGGCACAGCGACGGATCTTGCGTGAGGGGAACAATTTTCCAGGAGGTCCATCTGTTTTGAGGGTCTTCATTCTTAGCCAAAAAGAATTTGTTAGGAGAAAGAAGGACCTCTCCTGAAGGCAGAAAGTCAATATGACCCGGGTCTCTCGACAAGGCTGCCAATTCAGAAATTCTTGCCCCGGAAGCCAAGCTCACTAGGAAAAGTGTTTTCCTGAGAAGGGGCATGTAATCACAAGAACTGTTAATGGTATCAGAAGCCAATTTGAGTACGTCATTAAGGAACCAGGTCACCGGGGTAGGACGAGTAACCGGTTTCAGTCTGGCACAAGCTTTCGGAATTGAAGCTAACAAAGAGTCGGTTAAGTCTATGTTAAAACCCACTAGGAAGATCTTTTTCAGAGCCGATTTAATAGTGGTGATAGTATTGGCTGCCAGACCTGATTCTAGTAAAGATCTAAAGAAAGTGACTGTAAGGTTCAAGTTCATACAGTTCACGTCTGAGTCTATTAAAAATTTTGCCAACTTTTTAACTGCAGAGTCATACTGGCGGATGGTGGAATCCCGTTTATCCGATTCTATGAACAAGGTGTTTTGAGGATCAATATTGGCACCATGCATAGCCGCAAACTTCATAAAGTCCATAAAGTTAGGGCGCTCTGAATGTTTGAGATTGCGTACACAACGCGTGTTTGTACTATCTGAGACAGAACCGGATTGGGTATCGGGTGAGGGTATAGTCTCAACTCCCGCAGGAGAGGATACCAGTTGCTCTTGGGCCAGTTGGGTGCGACCAAGGCTACTTGTCCCTTGAAGGATCTCAGTTTGTCTAGAACTTTCAGTAAAAGATTCACCGGGGGAAAGAGATAAATCTTTTCCCAGTTGTCCCAATTCTGTGACATGGCGTCTGTGGCGTAAGCCTGAGGGTCTAGATTGGGAGCCACATATACTCTCAATTTGTGGTTGGATTCCGTGGCGAAGAGGTCCACTTGGAGACCGGGAACCTGAGAGAGAATCCACCGAAATGACTTTAGATCGAGTGACCATTCCGATTCTAGAGGGGAGGTCCGGGACAGGGCGTCTGCCACTACATTCCGGACTCCCGCCAGGTGGACAGCTGAAAGATGCCAACGGTTCGAGGCTGCTAGGGAGAATATGGCTACTAGAACATGGTTCAGAGGCCCTGACTTTGACCCGCCTCTGTTGAGGCAGCGGACCACCACTTCGCTGTCGAGGACCAGACGAAGGTGTTGTTTCTTGGGAAGAGCGAGACGTTTCAGGGTTAGAAGAACTGCCATGGCCTCTAGCACATTGATGTGAAAATGGCGGAACAAGGGAGTCCAAAGACCTTGAACTTTCTTGAGCTGAGAATAGCCGCCCCAACCTGATAAGGATGCGTCTGTGTGAATGATTAATTCCGGAGGCGGAAATCGAAGGGGAACTGACTTTGACAGACTGTTTGCTCTTGTCCAAGGAAGAAGTCTTTCCCGTAGAATGGGAGGAAGGCGGACTTTCCTGTCCCGGAGCTTCCGGTTCGCCCTCGAACGCCAGACACGATTGATATCTTTCAATTTTGCCTTCAGAAGAAGATCCGTCACTGAGGCAAACTGAAGGGACCCCAGAATCTTCTCTTGGAGTCGTCTGGAACTTACTTTGTCTTTGAGAAAGCGTTTGGTGTTCCTTGCAATCTCTAACCTCTTGGGTCTGGGAAGACACAGAGTATGAGATATAAGATCCCATTGCAGGCCGAGCCATTGGAACTTCGATTTTGGAAGAAGACGGGACTTCTTGAAGTTGATCTGGAAGCCTAGAGACTGAAGATAATGGATGACTTTGTAAGTGGCTTTTAGGCAATTTTGGGAGGTGTCTGACCAAATGAGCCAGTCGTCCAGATAGGCTACTACTTGAATCCCTTGATTCCTGAGTTCCTGAACAGCGACTTCTGCTAGCTTTGTGAAGATCCTTGGGGCGATGTTGAGCCCGAAAGGCATCACCTTGAAGGAGTAACTTTTGTCCCCTAAGCGAAAGCCTAGGTACGGACGGAAGTGTCTCGCTATCGGGACGTGATAGTAGGCGTCTGTAAGATCGATAGAGGTGGTGACGGCCCCACGGGGAAGTAAGGTCCGCACCTGCGAGACGGTAAGCATTCGAAACTTGTCGCATTGAATGGACAAGTTGAGAAGGGATAGATCTAGAATCACTCTTCTCTTGTCTGAATCCTTCTTCGGGACACTGAACAGCCGACCTTGAAACTTCAGATGTTTCGTTTCTTGTATGGCGTTCTTTTGTAAAAGATCCTGGACAAATTCGACCAGGTCCGGAGTGGAATGTTGACGAAATTTGTTCGGAGGAGGAGGTCCTTGAATCCAACTCCACCCCAGTCCCTTGGAGATGATACTGAACGCCCAGGGACTGAACCTCCATTTGTTGCGGAAGGCATAGAGCCTCCCCCCTACCTGCTGCACCTCAGTATTGGTTTGAGGAGTTGCCTCCACGTCCGCCTCGGAAGTTCTTTCCTCTGCGAAAGGCTCTTCCCCTGCCTTTGTTCTGGTTAGAGCCACGGTGGTAGCCTCTACCTCTACCATAACTCTGGGAAGAGCTATGAGCCTCGTAAGACTGGTTAAAGGCAGGGGAAGTGGCGGAGGCACCAGAAAGCTGGCTCTTAGGTAGCAGAACGGTGACATAGTCATCCGAAGGAGCCCGAGAGGTGGAAGGCTGTGCAGGGACAACAGAAGATGGAGGAAGAGGCAGCCGGAAGTTGGATGAAGCACTCTGTTGTTGCCTGAACTGGGTGGAGGTATATGGTCTAAGCTTCTTCCTACCCCGGGCTTGATAATTTGCGGGGTCATACTTGCGTTTAGGGGTCAAACCCCAACGGGCTTTAAGGCTCTGATTAACCCTAGTGGCCTCCGCCAAGACTTCCTCTACGAGATCCTCGGGGAAGAGATTTGAACCCCAACAGGAGGACCGGATGAGTTTATTAGGTTCATGCCTAATCGTCGCCTCAGCTAGGACATGCTTGCGACATCTGCGTTTAGCAGTAGCGAAGTCATATAAGTCATAATATAAAGACTGTAACGTAGCCTTGTTGAGAGACTTAAAAATACTCTCCGTATCGTAAGTCAAGGCTATCGACTCCGTGGATGTGGCCAGGTTTAGAGTACGGCCCACACGTAGGCGGGAATCATATTCCTGTTTAATGAGGGATTCCGGGAGACGGGGAAGCTTCTCACTAAACAAGACTGAGGCACAGTCTGCTGCAAGCTTGCCGGAGGTAAAGGTGGTATGGACATTGTCCCAACACTCAATACCTGAGGGAAGAAGGAGGGAGATTGGATCCACCTCTCGGATGGGAGGCAAGGGCTTCTCCTCCAGAGCATATTGAAAGGCAAGCTCTGCCACCTTATTGACGCATGGAGTCAAGGTGTTCTTGTCCATTAAGAACATCGTAAAGGGGCTTTTATAAGGCGTCAGCATGGTGTTAGTGCAGCCGATGTCATTCAAAAATCTGGCCCAAACAGATTGGGCTTGCTCCTTCGGGAAGATGACCGTCTCTTTGGGGACCTTGTCTAATCGAACTAAAGCTTCCTCGGTAAGTCTGGCATAACCATGAAATGGAAATGCCAGACCAGGAGGAAAGAATTCAAAGTCCTCTAGAGGACGAGTGCCAAGGCCCTCCAGAGTCAACATTCCGTCTGAGAACGGGGAATGAAGAGCCATCCGCCAGGGGTTGTTCTTGGCAAACGGCGGGAGCTTAGAGGCATCCGGGATGAGAGAGCTTTGGACTCTCTCCGGAGCTCCTTGCTCTAAAGCCCCAATTCTCTGACCGAAGTTAGAGAACATCGAGTCCATCCTCGACTGCATCTCCGAAACCAACTTTGCCTGCATCTCCGACACGATGCGAAGCATGGCTGATTCGGAAAGGCCCGGGCTAGCAGCAGGAGGGGCGGAAGGAACTCCCGGGTCGTGAGACTTAGAGGAGGAACCAGAGGTCTTTGAAGACGGGTTCGTACAATGTTTAGAGCCATGAGAAGTCTTGTGAGGCTTGCGGGCTTTGGGTAAGGTCCTTGAAGTAGACTTATCCTTAGGGGGAACCGGGTATGAACGTTGAGACGAATCACGGTCCCCAGAAAATCCAAGAAAAGAAGAGCGATCAGAAGAAGAAGAAAGAGCGGGGCTGAGGATAGGAATCTCAGCGCCGGACACACCTGCCTCACTTACCACCCTACCTGTATCCGGCTCGTCTAGCAACATTGGTTCGACGTCCAGGTTCATGGAGGCAACATTATCCTCCAGACCTCCGGGGGCGTCCGATGGATCTTGCTCTGGGTCGATGAGACCCGTTATAGTGGCATCAATGTGGGCAATGATGGGAGCTGCCACATGCCTAGCCACAGCAGCTGAAGACTTGGCGTTGGGGTAAACCATGGTGCAGTAGTCCTCAGATAGGACGTACGGCCGCTTAGACTTCACATTCCGGGCAAACCCACCAACCCACACCTTCAGTGTGGCCCGAGCCGCAGACTTTTGCTCCGGGGATGCCTGAAATAATAGTGGGAATTATAAAAGGGAGACTCCCAATGGTCCTTCAAGACCATATATATCTTACTAATAGTAAATAAAATAAGAAGGCAATATAGCCAACGGGACTCACCGAGTCAGATCCAAGGGTAGTGATGAGGTCGAAGCAAATCACACAGTTATCCGGGTGCCATACCACAACGTCTTCCAGTTGAACCCCACAAGGGGCGTGAGATCGGCAGACGGAGTGGCCACAAGGCTGGTGCAGAACAGCTGCACAGGCCGGCGTCAGACAATCCACCATCTATAAAAAGAATAGTATATGAGAAACTGTAATTCTCTTAAATAGGGGCGGGTCCGGAGGACCCGGGCCTAACATAGGTCTAACACAAGATTAGAGCTTAACTGTACTATTCTTTAAGTAGGGGCGGGTCCGGAGGACCCGGGCCTAACATAGGTCTAACACAAGAATAGAGCTTAACTGTACTATTCTTTAAGTAGGGGCGGGTCCGGAGGACCCGGGCCTAACATAGGTCTAACACAAGATTAGAGCTTAACTGTACTTATTATTATTATTATTTTTTTTTTTTTTTTTTTTTTTTTTTTTTTAAAGTAGGGGCGGGTCCGGAGGACCCGGGCCTAACATAGGTCTAACGCAAGGTTAGAGCTTAACAGTAATATTCTTACATAGGGGCGGGACCGGAGGTCCCGGGCCTAAACATAAGTCTAACTTGAAACTAAAGTATAGCCATCCATTCCGGTCAAGCCGGGAGCATAAAAAAGGATGCAATAACAAGGAATTAAGACACATGGTGTCTGATTTCCCGGGGCGGGGTAGACCCCGGGACGGGAAATAGAGGTATATTCAATACCAATTCCTTTAGGGACTCCGGGGTAGTGATCTGTCATATATAATCATCATAGGAAATGTTATAAAATAATAGGGGGGCGGAACTGTAGCTAAGAACTGCCAATCGAACCCGGAGGGTTTCGTATAACATAAGCCAGAATGAAAAGTGAATATAAAAAAGGGTGCACCGGGATCCAACTCTGTTGACCGGTGGCCAACCAGACTAGACAGAGACGAAACCGCCGGGCCACCCGGAGGACAAAGTCCATAAACACTTAACTACCCCCTCTAAAAGGAGGGAAGGCAACGGTCCCTTAGTGGAGGGGGGAGAAGCCTAGCCTCCCACCTAGCTAGAGGGGGAGCGTGGGGGAGGATCACGTGATACGAGGCAGCAGGGCTACCAACTGACGATCCCCAACCAGACAGATCAAACGGAGTAATGGCACAAATATTCATTATAATAATAATAATAGCGTTAAATATATAAATAAACACATAGAAAATTTTTGGGCAAGGCATGCAACATAAATAATTAAATCACAAAAGACACACCTGATGGCTAAAAATAACATTGCCGCCTTAGCACGAAGGTCGGCAGCCATAGCGATACGTAAATGATATCGGCCCAAAAATTGAACCACGAGGATTCTAAACGCTAAATAATGAATATTCACAATAACAAATAATATTTGATAATAAAAATAATACACATAGTAACACCGCAAGTGAAAATTAAAAGCTCTCAAAAACAGGAGTACCAACTGTAGTGAAATCAAGCAAGATCGGTATGAACGAAGAGAATAAACTCCTATAATATAAATATTAAACGATCTAGGTTGCTCAAAACACAGTAAAACCCAGCTTGGTACTTAACTTAGACGGTGTCTCCTGGGAAACCGACGAAGAAGCCATAATTCACTAGAAAATAACCAAAATTCGAGAGCACCACAAAAATGCGGGTTACTTTACTCGTCGTGCTAAAAGGAGTTGGGTTCTGAACGGATGCATTGTTAGTAGTACCGAGTGAGGTTGAACGGCTCTCCTCTATTGGGGTTCTCTGTCGTGGATTAATCTAAATAGTGCGGGACCTCTGGAATATACGCCCAATTTTATACCGACACCAATAGGTGAGCGAGCTAGTTAACCTAGCACTCCTTTACATTTTTTCTCTGGTATATTTAGCAGTAAATTACCTAAGAATAAGTGCTAAATGGAGCTTATTCACTGGGCGGCACAGGTTCGAGCCCAGAAAATAAATTTTTGAATATACTTACCCGGTGAATATATAAATTAAACGACCCTCCCTTCCTCCCCAATAGAGACGCAGTGGGATGAGAAGAAATTGAGTCTTTGTTTACATTGAGTATGGTATCTGGCCGACAGTTGGCGCTGATGGGCACACCCGCAACCTGTATAGCGATCGCTGGCGAGTTTTTTACAAGTTTTTTGTCTGTCGAGCAACAGAGTTGCAGCTATATATATTCACCGGGTAAGTATATTCAAAAATTTATTTTATAATTAAAATATCATTTTTAAGTTTCGGGTGTGTTTTAAAAATCGAGTATTGTTGACTTCTTTTTGTATTACTTTTGGCTGTAATCAGATCAGCTGACGTCTAGCTGCCGCTCTTGAGAGCGTACGAATACACTAACAAAGTATCGTTTATACCATTTCTTAACTTATTCAAACCGTCTATACAGTTGATATTACATAAGCACCAATGTGTTATAACCTATCAATTTTTTTTGTTTATTACATTCAAAACAACACACACACACACTCTCTCTCTCTCTCTCTCTCTCTCTCTCTCTCTCTCTCTCTCTCTCTCTCTCTCTCTCTCTCTCTCTCTCTGTGGGCTACTTTTCACTACCTCCCATTCCTTACCTCTCTCTATCTCTCTAACAGATGATATCTTTGTTGCTCCTCAAAGTTTCATTTATATTGAAAATCAATCATGATTCAATTTTCCTTACTTTCTCCAATCTCGCACAATCGGTCACATTGCGGTATTTTCGAAATTTCCGGAAAATCCGCGATATATGTTTATACATGCGTTATGAAAAAAATCTGCGAAGTGGTGAATCCGCGATGGTCGAACTGCGAAGTAGCAAGGGATCACTGTATAGTGACTCTTAAAGACTTTCGTTCCTCCGGGAACTTATGTGTATATAGGCAAATTCTTCCCTTTCAGATTCCACATCACCATCTTTCAATTCATGATCTATGTCTGTTACTCAACAATCTTATTGTAAATTATTACCTTAACCTGTTAAGCGTCACCCACGTGATGAACCGTTCACCACGATCTACTCGGTACCCGCCTTCAACTGCATATTCCATTCATGACTTTAATTGCCTTTTTCAAGCCGTCAGTCTCGTGATATTACGTTTACTCCTATAGTAAGTATAGGATCACCACTTGGCAACACTCTCAGCTTATGGGGGCTGTAAATAGAAACTTATATGATGTCTGGCAACTATTTTTCTGAAGGTAGCTTGATGTTAGAAAACTGGTTTCCTATCAGTGCGCTTCGGTCGTTCATGCGGAAGTGGTTGTTTGTTGTTCCTTTTGTAATGAACGGTCTAAAGAGGAAGGTTATGTCTTTAGATGAAATAAATGATATTCTTGTTGAGGAATTTGATAATGATAACCTGTTTGATAATGAGAGCATTAGTTCTGAATCTTCCAGTGATGAGTATATTGAAGAAACAAAGTTTTCTTTCGATGCCGAAAGCGAAAATTACTTCTCATTACCGAATGATTGGACAACGAGATTTCACAAAACTATATAGGAAAGGAAACGCCGAGAGAGAGAGAGAGAGAGAGAGAGAGAGAGAGAGAGAGAGAGAGAGAGAGGAGAGAGAGAGGAGAGAGAGAGAGAGAATAAAGTGGATAAATAATGTACAAATGTATGACGAACATATTTGAAGACTATACAGGAAACGATATGGAGAGAGAGAGAGAGAGAAAGAGAGAGAGAGAGAGAGAGAGAGAGAGAGAGAGAGAGAGAGAGAGAGAGGGGGGAGACTTATCCCTTTGCTTTTGTTGCTTATCCAGGCTTAAGATTTACGATTGAAGATATAAAGAACCCATTAGAATATTCAGTATTATGTAGCCATTTGAAATGAAATAATAGTAGTATTAATTGTTTTTTTTACTCTACTATTCAATTAATATCCCTACTTTTAGCTATAAATACGAATTATAAGCATAAAGAAATGATATTAACTTTGAAAAATTATCATTAGTGAGATGACCGCTCAGGGCAAAAAAAGCGTGACGGTACGTTAGCGGCAACCTGGTCCAGGGGGGACGCTTAACAGGTTAATTTACTTATTGCAATTTCTTGAATAAAATAGATATTTTATTTACCATATGCGTCTTATTTCGCCTTTTCCATATAAAAATAAATTGATGTTACTGTTTCAATGCCCCTATTTTTATTATTATATTTGGTATAATAACTTTCCTGTCTGAAATATGCTCACCAAGCAGTGAAATATTGTTCCTACACAAATATTTAACCTTCTGATCTGTCTACGAGACCGGCACGATCTTCGCATCCAGGTGAGTTTATCTTCATCAGGGTTCTTCGAGATATTCCTCTGGTCCAAACAGGACCTCCCTGCCAGGGGGGCAGGAAGCCATGTCATTGTTATGCCACTGGTAGTGACATATAACGGAGATGTCACAGTCTCTATGGTCACCAGACCAAAGGAATATTGTTTGAAGTAGAAGGCACTTTGAAATGGGGGAATAACCACGATACACTAATTCTCTGGTACACTTCCATCAGGACGTCATGGCTTGAGCCCAAAAAATGGATTTTAAGCGAAGCGAAAAATCTATTTTTGGGTGAGATGTCCATGACGTCCTGATGAACCCGCCCTACTGATTTTAGTTCGGCCTGCCAGGCCCCTCCCTTTCATATTGTATCGTGGAGGCTGGTAGAAGCGCTGAATTTGGAATGAAGAGGGCGGACGTGACGTCAGTCAAGATGGCGGTCAGCTATGGCTGCCGTTTGTTTACGTCGCGAGGTACCGTAACAGTAACGTAGGAGGATAACTTTGCAATGGCTCCTCAGTTATCTCGCCACCTTTCCCCCTCGAAGCGTAAATGCTATGTGGGGTGCAGATAGCCATGTGGCGTGTCAAGCATATGTCCCCTGTTGATATACGATATCCTAAAGGGAAACCTTTAGGGTACTCTCGCTAGAAGTTAGAATTCTGGGAAACTTTTGGTTTAATTCTCTGGGAATATCCACTGTAGTCATATATACCCTGAGGAAGCTACTAAAGGAACCTTCCATCAGAACATCATGGCCATCTCACCCAAAAATAGATTTTTCGCTTCGCTCAAAATCCGTTATATGGACTGTTCTATATAGATGCAGAATCTAACCAATAACACTAGTACCGTGTGAACATTTGTACTCAGTGATGTAGCATATCCAACATCTATGTGAAACCAAACAAATTAATTTCACAATATTGAGTGGCATTTAACAAATGAATTAATATATGTATATTCTTCCCTTACAGCTTAGAAAACGGATTTTGAGCGAAGCAAAAAATCTATTTTTGGGTGAGATAGCCATGTCGTCCTGATGGAAGGTTCCTTTCAGTAGCTTCCTAGGGTATATTTGACTATAGTGATATTCCCAGAGAATTTAACTTAAAGTCTCCAGAATTCTAACTCCTGGCGTGAATATCCTTAAAGTTTCCTTTTAGGATATCGCATAATATCAGGGGACGTATTCTTGACACGCCACATAGCAATCTGCACCTTGCATAGCATTTACGCTTCGAGGGGAAAAGTGGCAAAATTAAAATAGGAGCCGTTATAAAATTCTCCTCCTCCGTTACTGTTTGAGCACTCAGATGGCGCATTATTGTCGGCCATCTTCATTCCTTGTAGCGTTAAGCCGGTACTTCTAGATACAGTAATATTGGGAGGGATCCTGCCAAGGCCTTTCATAGAAAGGAGGGCGGGTCCATCAGGACGACATGGCTATCTCACCCAAAAATAGATTTTTTCCGTAACTGAAATACAAACCACGCTATTTAATATGGGTAATTACTTTCGGCGTAGCTGAAATGACGAGCCATTAGATTTTTAACGAGGGTTTACTATCCCACCGCTAGTTAGCGGGGGTTAGGGAGGGGTAGCTTGCTACCCCCCCTCACACACACCTGTGATTTAGCTCACTTTGCTATCGGCTCGGGTGACGGGCGGACGTGTCCGCTTTCACACTCGCTTTGGTTGAACAGCCATTATTAATCTTTCTTTGCGTTTTCTTTTTCCAGAGTGTTTGTGAAGTTGGCCTCTGCTATAATGCGTAAGTGTCCTGGTTTACCTGACCGCCCTTGTGGCACATTTATGTCGGCGGTGGACATGGATCCCCACACCTTGTGTCCTCATTGTAGGGTCCAACGGTGTGATAGTGGTAACGTATAGGGAGTGGTCTACCTCCCAGTGGGAGAGGTTTTGTCGGCGCCGGAAGAAGAAGTCCAAACGGGATATTTCTCCTTCAAAGGTTTCTTTGAAAAGAGAAAATCCCAAAGCCTCTTCTTCCGTCGCCCAAACCTCCTCCGAAGCTCCCACTCGATCGGTTTCTCCCGAGAAGCCGTCGAGTGGTAGCGTAGGCCGTAGTTCTGTTGACCGATCCCGGGGTGTGGGAGAGGGAGTTGCCTCCCATGGCGAGGCAACCCCTCCTCTTCCCCCGGAGGAGGATATTTCTTTGACTGTGAATAATAATGATTCCTTGGGGCTTCATGGTTTGCCCTCCAAGGAAGCTCTGTTTGACATGATCAAGTTAGGAGCAGCTGTCAAACAGTCGCCGACGGTAGCAGAGATTGATTCTCTGTCTATCATCGACGTTATTTTGACAGAGGCTTCTGATTTATTATCTCAAACCTCTGCTCCTGATGTTGCTGTGGTAGCTGAAGGCTTAGTTTCCCCATCCGAACATCCTTCGAGGGAGGAACTAAGTCCTACGGTCTCTCCTGCTGGTGATTCTCCCCCTCGGGGGAGTTCACTCACAGAGACTCCTCTTCGGAGGACTGCTGATGGTCAGCCTGCTGATCCTACAGCCCCCAAAGGGCGTATAAGGCGGAAAGCTCGCCTTCCCCTTTGCCGTAGAGGTCTTCCTTCACCCCTCAAGGAGGTGCCTCTTCGGCTCGTCATCTCCGCAGTCCTCCGCAGAAGAACCTCGTCGTCATTCACCTGCCCTGCTAGCTACCTCCTTGGACCTCTCCGAAGATCGTTCGCGATCTCCTTCGGTGGAAGGTCGTCCTTACACAGGACTCGCCGATCTTCCACCCTCCAGACCCGCTGACCTACCGTCACCGTTCCTGGCTGCCGATGCGCTGTGGGCGCCATCACACCCTGTTATGAAACAGGCAACGGTCCCTTCGGGGCATAAGGGACTTGAGCACAAGATTGTGTCTCAGTCTCTTAAGCGCCAGGTACTTGCTGCACGCCATCGACCCACATCAGTTGTTCCTGTCTTAGCGCTCACCTGCGCGCGTGCACGCACTTGCTGATGATCCTGCGCGCCAGGGTTCCCCTGCATGCCCACGACCACCTGCGCGCCAGTGCGCCCCTACAATAGCTCCTGCTATAGCGCTACAGCATTCACCTGCGCGCAAGCACTCACCTGCGCGCAAGCACTCACCTGCGCGCAAGCACTCTCCACTTGTTCCTGTGTTAGCGCACCAGCGCTCTCCTACGCGTCAGCGCTCTCCTACGCGTCAGCGCTCTCCTACGCGTCAGCGCTCTCCTACGCGTCAGCGCTCTCCTACGCGGCAGCGCTCTCCTGCGTGTCAGAGCAAGGATGTTCCTGAGATAGCGCACAGGCGCTCACCAAACCTCCAGCGCTCTCCAATGCCTCAACGCGCGACTGCGCACAAGCGCGCAGCTGCTATAGTTCCTGATATAGCGCACCTGCGCGCCAGCACACAGCTGCCCGCCAGCGCTCAACCCTGGAGTCCTCTGAGTTAGCGCACAAGCACTCACCAGGACTTCAGCGCTCTCCTAACCGACAGCGCACTTCTGTGCGCCCGCATCCTGATGCGCGCCATGTGCACCCACGATTTCCTGCGCGCCAGGCAAGCCCACGATCTCCAGATCTGGGCGTAGTTCCAGTTGTTCCTGCTCGCCAGCGCTCACCAGTGCGCCAACGCGCGCAGTCTCCATTGCGCGCAGTCTCCATCGCGCGCAGTCTCCATCGCGCGCAGTCTCCATCCCGTGCCCACGAGGTTGCGCAAGCGCGCCCTTGCCCACGAGGTTGCGCAAGCGCGCCCTTGCCCACTGCTTCAGCCAGATACACTCGTCGCACGCCCGCGCGCTAGAGATATTTCTCCTGTGCGCGTGCCTAACATTTTCGCCCTCACGGGCCCCTCGGCAAGATCCTGCGCGCGCGAACAATTGCCTTCGCGCGCGCGAGCGCTCATCCAGCCTCCCGTGCGCTACCTGTCATCTCCTGTTCTGGCCGCCACGCGCCATCACTCGCCCACGCGCCATCGCCTACGCGCCATCGCTCGCCCGCGCGCGTGCGAACATTCTCCCGTGCGCGACCCAGGGCAGGGCCCAGCGCGATTTGCAGCGCAATCGCCAGTGTGACCCCAGAGCGATCATAGGCGCGATCCCACACGTGTGGCCGCAGGACATCGCGCGGCTAGGTCATCATCGTCTCGTTCCCCACCCCGCATGCGCAGAACAGCGCGCTCGCCAGAGGAGGGGAGGTTTCCGGATAGGTCCAAGGACTGTTCTTCTTCTGTTTCAGCATCTTTTTAGGCGAACCCTCGTTTGGTTACTCCTCCTAGGGATCGAACGATCCCCTTCCCTCCAGAGGGAGTGACTGACAGCGCGACTGTTAGTCAGCAGCCCTGGTTTGGTACCATTGTCAGAGCTCTCGTGCAGTCTTTTAAGCCTGTATTCTCAGAACTTGGTCACAAAGCAGTGACGGCTTCGTCTCCCCTGAAGAGGAAGAAAGGAGTTCCCTCCGTGGTAACTTCTCCAAGGGCGAAACTGTCTCCTCGGAAGTCCTTGAGGAAGGCTCCCTCTCCCCCCCAGACTTTCTCTCCCTCCCCTGCGGACGAGGATTTCCCGTCCTCTGGGGAGTCAGGTGAGGCGGGTCATTCCCCCATCGCACCAATGGGGGAAACCCCTCCTCGCCCCGAGAAGTCTTCTCGGGTAGGGGTTGAGAAGAGCCTTCCACCATCACTGTTGGAGTTCTGTATCCCTCCCAGTAGGGAGCCGAAGGACTCGAAGACTTTACCTAAGTCTTCATCAAGGATTAGACTGGAGCCAGCCAAACCCTCGGAGAACGTCCACGAATCCCTCCAGGAAGAGCCTCCGGGGGGCAGGAGACTTTGCTGCCAGCCCTTCAGGAGGAGAGCTACAGGAGTCAGAACATGCGTTCTGGCAAGTTCTGACCCTCATGAGGAGTCTCAATGGGTTTCCAGATCCAGAGATTCCTCCTAGTGAGGGCAAGGACACGGTCTTGGACCAAATCTATGATACTCAGAAGCCCTCGAGGGTCAGTGCGGCTTTGCCCTGGTCCCAGGGGGTTAAGAGTGCCAGAGACAAGGTCGAAGGCCAGCTCTCTGAGCTAGCTTCCTCCAGCCGATCCACCACCAGTAACAAGCTCCTCGTGTCCAACAGAGGAGGTACTTTGAGATCTTTGAGGAGACTTGTTTAGCTCTTCCTTTGCACCATTCTCTGGAAGAGCTTACCGGGAGAGTCCCTCTAGAGAGACTCTCCAGCCGGCAGGTCTTGTATTCAGCAACAGAGATCCTGAGCCAGGAGAAGGTAGCGAAGTGTGCCATGCAGGCTACTTCGTGGCTGGACATCTGGCTAGGGTCTCTGTGTGGAGGATTAATTTTATTTTAATTTATTTTTTTTGTTTTGTCATTAGAGAGAGAGAGAGAGAGAGAGAGAGAGAGAGAGAGAGAGAGAGAGAGAGTGTGAGTGAGTGAGTGTTTATTTACTTAAGTTTTGTCAAACCGCAAGAGAGAGAAAGTGTTTATTTGCTTAGTTTTGTGAGCGAGAGAGAGAGAGAGAGAGAGAGAGAGAGAGAGAGAGAGAGAGAGAGAGAGAGAGAAAGAGTGTTTATTTGCTTTAGTTTTGTCAGAGAGAGAGAGAGAAAGAGTGTTTATTTGCTTTAGTTTTGTCAGAGAGAGAAAGAGAGAGAGAGAGAATTTCATTTGCTTTAGTTTTGTTAGATCGCGCGTGTGCGAGAGAGTATGTGTGTATGTGCGTTTGTGTGTGCGTGTTTTGTGTGTCCGCGGTGCGCGCCGAAGAACAAGGGTAATTAGCGAATGACTGTTTGTAGTTGGAAAGATTGTTGGTATATTTGAGGTTGTTTGTTTACATTTTTAGCTAGGATAGGGCGGTGATGAATGTCTTGGGCGAAAGCATTGGATCTCTGACTGTGGAAGGAGTCGGTTGTTATTTTTTTTGTTCTTCGGAAGCCGGCTGTTTAGTGTTTTTTATATTCGGAGCCGTGACTCCTCCTTTGGAGAGACTTAGATTTTTGGAAAGTGGATATATATTGTTGATGACCTGGCCTGTATTAGATTGTTTTAAG
The DNA here is from genome assembly GCF_036898095.1 of Palaemon carinicauda. NCBI lineage: Eukaryota > Metazoa > Arthropoda > Malacostraca > Decapoda > Palaemonidae > Palaemon > Palaemon carinicauda. The sequence continues at coordinate 72,609,372 of NC_090734.1, forward strand.
ACTGCTCTTGGATTACGCAACCGTTGATGACCTGGACTACGATTAGGATTACGATTTGATTGCACTGAACGATTTCCTTGATTTTGATGCCATAATGACCCAGCCCGTTTGAAGGATTTTCCGTTTGGATTACTGTTTATAAAGATTGTGTATGATGACGATGATGATGATGATGATGATACTGACACCTGTGACTCAAGGAGTTGAGGCCGTTATGGCAAATTAAGAACTCTTCGGTTACCATAAACTGTAGTGGTAGTTTGCCGTGAAAGGACAGTTCGGCTTGTGTGTGGCGACAGTGTTGGTGTCGTAATGTATATATAAACACATATTTTGAGCTGGTGTGCGGTTTAGTATTAAGTTTGTTAGGGGTTTTTTATTTGAATGGTGATACGGTTTTTTTGGTATATTTATGAATTTAATGATTTGTTTTACGTGTAATTATTTTGGTTGTTGGTGGTTTATATGTTAAGCTTATTGTGAATGCAGAATTTTTTTGCTTTTGGTTGTGGTGAATATAATTTTAAGGCTATGTTTTGTTTTCATTTTCCTTCTGTCCAAGAGTCCAGTTTGAAGTAGAGTCAGGGGAAAGTTTGTATTGTGGGATATTGAGAAAGTAGGAGTGATCAAGGGTGTGGGGGTTTGTGGTTTGTTTACATTCCGCCACATCTGGGCATCCTGGTGCTGTCTGAGGACTTGTGCAAAGAAAGCACCAGGAAGGCCTTGGAGACCTTTTTGCTCTCAGGCATGCGGACCATCGAGTTTCTAGCCCACCAAGTCTCGAGCTTGTGGGCTAACACCATCTTGAAACGATGGGACGCAGTGGCTGAGAGATTCCATCAAAAGGTCCCCAGTACTGACGTTAGCAGGCTCAGACATTCTTCCGTCCTTGGTAAAAATTTGTTTGAGCCTAAGGACGTGGAGCAGGCTTCTGAGAGGTGGAGGAAGTCCAACCAGGATTCCCTTCTCCATAGGGCCCTAACATCGAGGCCCTACAAACCTCCAGCTACCCAGCAACCACGTCCTGTCAAGAGTACCAAGAAGGCAGCTGCAGCAAAGACAAAAGTGTCTAAGCCCTTTCTGTCAGGGACAAGAAGGGCAAAAAGTCCTCTAGGAGAGGAAAGAACCCTAGAGGAAGTGGTCGTGGCCACAAACGCTAGGATTGGCAGTCCCCCTGCATGTCCACCAGTGGGGAGATGCCTACAAAGTTGCGCGACAAGGTGACAGCAACTCGGGGCCGATCCCTGGACGATTTCAGTAATCAGTCAGGGATATCGCGTCCCGTTCATGACATCTCTACCTCCCCTGACAGCGGATCCAGTGTCATTGAGCTCCCTTGCCACGGGATCGGCAAGGGGGGCAAGCCCTTCGGGCAGAAATCGAGACCATGTTGAAGAAGGACGCTCTCCAAGAGGTAGTCGACGGGTCCTCAGGCTTCTTCAGTCGACTCTTTCTTGTAAAGAAGGCGTCTGGAGGCTGGAGACCACTCATCGACCTCTCAGCCCTGAACAGGTTTGTCAAGCAGACCCCGTTCAGCATGGAGACGGCAGACATGGTCAGACTTGCAGTGAGACCACAAGACTTCACGTGCACACTGGACCTGAAGGACGCGTACTTCCAGATCCCAGTCCATCAGTCTTCAAGGAAGTACTTAAGATTTTGCCTAGACAACAAGATCTACCAGTTCTAGGTGCTGTGTTTCGGTCTCTCCACAGCACCGCAGGTGTTAACCAGAGTGTTCACCCTAATATCTTCATGGGCTCACAGGATCGTTATCCGTCTCCTCCGTTACCTGGACGACTAGCTGATCCTAGCAGACTCGGAGGCAACCCTTCTTCTTCACCAAGACAAACTTCTGGGACTTTGCCAAGATCTAGGGATCATGGCAAATCTCTCTGCAGCCCACTCAGAAACTGGTATACCTAGGCATGATCATAGACACCAATCTCCACAAAGCCTTCCCATCAGACGACAGGATAGCAAGGCAGAGGAAGGTCGCGAGGCCTTTCCTCAGACGAGAAGAACTTCCAGCTCAATCGTGGTTACGTCTCCTCGGTCACCTCTCATCCCTGGACCGTCTAGTTCCCAATGGTCGCCTCAGAATGAGATCTCTCCAGTGGCAACTCAAGTCCCGGTGGAATCAAGGTCACTATTCCCCGGACACTATGATCCCTATGGGGTCTGCGGAACAGACGAACCTTCAGTGGTGGGTGGCAGACGAGAACCTACGAAAGGGAGTGGATCTTCTCGTCCTCCCCCCGGATTTGATGTTGTTTTCGGACGCCTCAAAGAAAGGGTTGGGGCTCACATTCTGAACCACAGGACCTCAGGCCTGTGGTCAGAATCAGAAAAGTGCCTCCACATAAACCTGCTAGAGATGAAGGCCGTATTCCTGGCTCTTCAACAGTTCCAACAATACCTGAGCGACAACACCACGACAACACCACGGTAGTGGCTTATATCAACAGCAGGGAGGTACCTTTTCAGAACAGCTATCCCATCTCGCAGTAGAGATACTGAGATGGACCGAAGTCCACTCGATCGCACTTTCGGCTCGCTTCATTCCAAGAGGAATGTGCTCGCCGACAGTCTGAGCAGAGCGACGCAGATAGTGAGTACCGAGTTGTCTTTGGATCGTCAAGTAGCCAACAAAGTCCTGACATTGTTGGGTTCCCCAACTGTGGATCTGTTCGCTACAGCGCTGAACTTCAAACTTCCGCTGTACTGCTCCCCAGTCCCGGATCCAAGGCTCTCTGGCAAGATGCCTTCCAACAACGGTGGGACAACATCGATGTCTACGCCTTTCCCCCGTTCTGTCTTATGAGGAGGGTGCTCAACAAGACCAGAATATCGGTCAATCTCTCGATGACCCTAATAGCTCTGCTATGCCATCACGCAGAATGGTTTCCGGACCTTCTGCAACTCCTAAGGGAGCTCCCGAGGGAACTCCCTCCACGACACAAGCTACTCAAACAACCACGCGCCAACATATTTCACAAAGCTGTAGCTTCGCTTCGGCTTCACGCCTGGAGACTATCCAGCATCTCCTCACTGAGAGAGGATTTTCGCAGCAAGTTGCGAATAGGATGTCTGGACACCTGCGCAGGTCATCCGCAAGGGTCTACCAGGCGAAGTGGCGAGTCTTCTGTGGTTGGTGTCGTGGAAAGAGTATCTCTCCACTCGATGCTACTATTCTAGCAATAGAGGAGTTCTTCGTGTATTTGCGGGAGGAAATGCCCTTTTCAGTCTCGGCAGTGAAAGGCTATCGCTCAGCCTCAAGTCTAGCCTTCAGGCTCAAAGGAGTGGACATTTCTTCCTCGCTGGAACTTTCCCTACTCATATGGAGTTATGAACTTACCTGCCCCCAGTCGGAAGTGAGACCTCCTCCATGGAACGTGGTTCGAGTTCTCAGGTCTCTTAAGAGACCTCCCTTCGAACCATTACGCCAGGCTTCAGATTGCCACCTTACTTGGAAGACGGTGTTCCTGCTAGCTTTGGCCTCGGCCAAGCGAATCAGCGAACTTCATGGTCTCTCATACGACGTCGCCCATTCAAGGGGATGGGTGGAAGTAACGTTCAGGTTCTTCCCTGAGTTTGTTGCCAAGACTCAGAATCCGGGAGTGCCGGACCCTCGGTTCGACTCTTTCCAGGTTTCGAGTCTTCGTTCTGTAACAGATGACCCAGACCATCTCCTACTGTGCCCAGTAAGGAGTCTGAGGCTTTATCTTAAGAGAACGGCTGCAGTTCGTCCCCAGGTGCAAGCTTTGTTTGTGAGCACTGGGAAGACGAAGAGGAGGGTCACCAAGAATACCATTTCAGCCTGGATTCGCAAGGTAATACACCTATCCTTGAATCCTGACCCTCCTTCATCACGTCGCCCTAGAGCACATGATGTCAGGGGCGTAGCTACGACCCTGCCTTCAAGAAGAACTATTCAGTGACGCAGGTCCTGCATGCTGGGGTGTGGAAGTGTCAAACGACCTTCACAGCCCACTACCTGCAAGACGTGACACACAGGAGACTCGATATGTTCTTTATCGGCCCTGTGGTGGCTGCACAACAGCTGGTCTAAACCTCAGGCTCCTTAATGGACAAGTAGCAGAAGGTTGAGGGCATTGTTACCCGGTCTTAGTCTGCATGAATGAAAAGGTTTGTCTGGCCCTTATTCTTTTCTTCATCCTCCCCTCTCTTGGGGAAAGCAGCATCCTGGGTTCTCTGCATAGCTGACCTCAAACCACTGCAGGTAAACCATGCTTCCTTGTGTTCCTAGTTTTAAGTTAATACTGTCACGTGCCCATACCCTGATGTGGTGGTATTGGGAGAGTCCTAGCCTTGAGTTCCATCTAAAGAACCCCAGGTCAACTTCCTAGGACGTGTCACATTGCATACCTTCACACACAGCTTATGTAGGCCGCAGCACTTGCACAGCAAGATGCTAGCGAGGTGCAAGGACTCCTTATTATTGAGTACTGACGCACTCAAATATTGAGTCCCCGGGCAAAAGCCAAAGCCAGTAATGGCCGGGACTTACCACCCTTCCTAAGGGGTGAGTCACCCATATTAAATAGCGTGGTTTGTATTTCAGCTACGGAAAAAATGACAAATTCGGAGATAATTTGAATTTTTCCTATAAAAGCCAAGCCGCAGCTAAAGGCTAAGGCTTAGATCATAGTACTGTAAAGCGTATTTACGATCTCCGGTGAAGCCGGAGGGAGAAGAAAGGTCCTGAATAATTATTGTAAATAATAACACAATTGTAATAACAATGGCTATTGTGGATATGGCCGTGGCCTGAGACCGCAGTAAGGGACACCGGAGGGTCGTATCTAAACAATATGAAGCCCGTCCCATGTAGTAAACAATATATAAATATAACAGTAGAACGAAAGTCATTGAGAATCCCTCATGGCGGAGTAGAACTCAAGGCGGAGTGGAAAAACGTTCATAACTACTCCCGAGCCGTAACGGGGAGAGGACGAAACACGGACCTAAAATAACGCTAACTATTGAAAAGTAACCAAAAATAAATAACTTGTAAGTTATCATACACCCGTAGGGGGAGAGGTGAGGGAGGTAGAACCCGTTGAACGCACAAAACGGAAAACGGGAAATCCGCTCACCCACCGGAGCTAAGAAAGAAAACGAGAGAAAGGGGTAACTTGTGACTGCGAACAGAAAACGGGAACCCCAAGCTCTCGCTCTCTAGGACACAATATCAGGACTAATAATCACACAACACTATTATAAACGTATAAAATAAAAATGTACATCAAGATAAGACTACGAACGAAGAATAGCATCTGCTAAAACCTAAAATAAATAGCAAAGTCGAGTGACGAACGCCCCGGAGGGGCGGGTACTAAACAATAACAAAGCTAGAACGCTATCTTGTTCGTAGGGTGGACTTGCTAGCAAAAAGTACCATGAGCATAAAAGCGCAAAAATAATAACGGTTCTAAAGGCATAAGGCCAGGGACTTAACCAAGAACCTAAGTGACAGAGTACTAAACGGGCAGACAAAGATGAATTCCCAAGACAAGTGAACAAACAATGGCCGCCGTGAAGGGCCAGACGGGAATAATAAAACAGACTATACTGGATATAAAACAAAAGCCCGGTACTATAAAAAGCTGTCAAAACAAACTATGGTACTTAACATTGGAATGTGTGAAGATGGAGCTTCGGACATAACGAAATAAATCCACGAATGTTAAAAAAGCCGAGAGCACCACAAAAAATTTCACAATGACGAAGTCTAAAAAGAAGGATGTTGTTCAGATGGCGCTCGCGTCGGGGCGTGGGTGGTGTGGCGCTGGTGGGTTGGCTATGGCCTTTGTATCGGCCCATCCCTTTGACGTAGGAATTAACTAAATGGAAGACAACCTGTGAATAGTGGATTTCACGCGCCTTTGCTTTTTACACGACACCCAAAAGGTGCTCGCGCGAGGGTTGTAACCTCAGCATTCCATGCTTTTATCTTTCTCTGGTATAATTGGAAGGTTTTATCAGAAAAGGTATATAAGAAGGACTCTTTTCACCGGGCGCCACAGGTCTCTCCCCAGAAATAGATTTTTCCTTCGTCAAAATCCCTTTTTTCCTAACTATACAAACCTTAGCTATTTAATCAAACTTGCCCGCCAGCCCTGTCCCCCGTGAAAGTCCTCCCTCTAAGCGAAGTGAGCTAAATCACAGGTGTGTGTGTGTGTGAGGGGGGGGGTTTTAGCAAGCTACCCCTCCCTACCCCCCGGTAACTAGCGGTGGGGTAGTAAACCCTCGTCATTTCAGCTACGCCGAAAGTAATTACCCATATTAAATAGCTAAGGTTTGTATAGTTAGGAAAAATACAATTGTTCTATAATCGAAATACAAACCACGCTATTTAATTAGGGGGTTATTACTTCGGCGTAGCTGAAATGACGAGCCATTAGAATTTTAACAAGGGTCTACTAGCCCCTTGCTAGTTAGCGGGGGTTAGGGAATACTTCACTTTGCTTTTGGCTCGGGTGGTGAACAGACGTGTCTGTTCTCACCCTCGCTTGACTGCCATTAATCTGTTTTTGCTTTTTCTTTTCTACAGATTGTGTGAAGTTGGCCTCTATTAATCATGCGTACGTGTCCTGGATTACCTGACCGCCCTTGTGGGACATTTATGTCGGCGGTGGACACAGATCCTCATACCTTGTGTCCTCATTGTAGGGGCCAACGGTGTGATAGTGGTAACGTATGTAGTGAGTGTAGGGAGTGGTCTACCTCCCAGTGGGAGAGGTTTTCTTGGCGCCGGAAGAAAAAGTCCAAACGGGATATTTCTCCTTCAAAGGCTTATTTGAAGAGAGGAAATTCCAAGGACTCTTCTTCCGTAGCCCAAACCTCCTCCGAAGCTCCCACTCGATCGGTCTCTTCCGAGAGGCCGTCAAGTGGTAGCGTAGACCATAGTTCTGTTGACCGATCCCGGGGTGCGGGAGAGGTAGTTGCCTCCCATAGCGAGGCAGCTCCGCCCTCCTCCCCTGGAGGAAGATATTGATTTTTCTGTGAATAATAATGATTTATTACAGCTTTGGGCTTCCTTGGGGCTGCAGGGTTCGCCCTCCAAGGAAGCCCTGTTTGACATCATCAAATTAGGAGCAGCTGTCAAGCAATCGCCGTCGATAGCAGAGATAGATCCTCTGTCTATCGTTGTCGTTGATGTGACTGAGGCCTCTGATGTGTCTGCTCAAACAACTGCTCCTGTTGCTGCGGTAGCTGAAGGCTTAGGTTCCCCCTCCAAACATCCTTCGAGGGAGGAACTAAGTCCTATGGTCTCTCCTGCCGGGGATTCTCCCCCTCGGGGGAGTTCACTTACAGAGACTCCTCTGCGGAGGCCTGCTGATGGTCAGCTTGCTGATTTCACGGCCCCTCGAGGGCGTATAAGGCGGAAGGCTCGTCCTCCCCTTCGCCCTAGAGGTCTTCCTTCTCCTCACAAGGGAGTTAGGAGAGTTCTCTTCGGCTCGTTATCTCCACAGTCCTCCGCTGAGGAAACTCACCGTTCACCGATCCTGCCAGCTACCACCTTAGACCTCTCCGGAGATCGTTTGTGATCTCCTTCGGAGGAAGGTCGCCCTTCGGGACAAGGTCCTTCGGGACCCTCCGACCTATCACCATCCAGATCTGCTGACCTGCCGTCACCCTACAAGGCTGCTGATGCGCTCTGGGCGCCTACACATCCTGTCATTTTACAGGCACCGGTCCCTTCGGGGCACAAGGGTCTTGAGTGCAAAACTGCGCCTCAGTCCCTTAAGCGCCAGGTATCCCCTGCGCGCCATCTGCCTGTTGCTGTTGATCCTGACTTAGCGCCCTAGCGTGCACCTGCTTGCGTGCGCGCACCTGATATTCCTGTATCTACGCGCCAGGGTCACCCTGTGCGCCCATGATCACCTGCGCGCCAACGCCCATCTGCAGTTCATGCAATAGCGCGCCAGCGCTCACCTGGGCGCCCGCTCTCACCTGCGCGCAAGTGCTCTTCGGTGCCTGATACAGTGCTCAAGCGCTCTTCGGTGCCTGATACGGCACTCAAGCGCTCTGCTACTAAGCGCGCAGTTCCAGTTGTTCCTGATATAGCACGCAAGCGCTCACCGGCGCGCCAGCGCACTTCTACGCAACAGCGCACAACCCAGGAGGAACCTAAGATAGCTCACAGGCACTCACAGGTACTCCTGCGCTCTCCTGTTCGCGTGCTTCCTGATGCGCGCCATGCGCGCCCAACTCAGCAGCGCACTCCTGTGCGCCCGCATCCTGATGCGTGCCATGCGTGCCCACGATCTCCTGTGCCCGTATCCTGATGCGCGCCCGCGCGCCATGCACGCCCGCGCGCCATGCACGCCCGCGCGCCATGCACGCCCGCGCGCCATGCACGCCCGCGCGCCATGCACGCCCGCGCGCCATGCACGCCCGCGTGCCAACACTCACCTGCACGCCAGCCCTCCTGCTGCGCGCCTTCGTTCTCCTGCGCGCAAGCGCTCACCAACGCGCCAGTCCTCTTGTGCTCGCCTGCGCGCCAGCGCTCGCCTGCGCGCCAGCGCTCGCCTGCGCGCCAGCGCTCGCCTGCGCGCCAGCGCTCGCCTGCGCGCCAGCGCTCGCCTGCGCGCCAGCGCTCGCCTGCGCGCCAGCGCTCGCCTGCGCGCCAGCGCTCGCCTGCGCGCCAGCGCTCGCCTGCGCGCCAGCGCTCGCCTGCGTGCCAGCGCTCTCCGCGCCAACGATCTCCTGCGCGCCCACGATCTTCGGATCTGGGCGCAGTAGGGAAGTTAATTTCTTCTCCTACTCGTCAGTGCTCGCCAGCGCGCCAGCGCTCGCCAGCGCGCCAGCGCTCGCCAATACGCCGTCACTCTCCATCTGCGCGCCATCCCTCGCCAGCACGTCTTCGTGCGCAGTCTCTGACTCGCGCCCACGAGGTTGCGCACGCTCGCCCTGCGTGCCCACGCCCATCTCCACAGCCTGATGAGCGCTCTTATGCGCGCCCGCGCGCAAGGGATGTATCTCTTGAGCGCGCGCCTAACGGTATCTTCGCCCGCACGGGCTCTTCAGCTGGATCCTGCTCGCCTGCGCTCCCGCGCGCGCGAACATTCACCTTTGCGCGCGTAATCCTCCGTCTGCGCACCCTCTGATGTCTCCTACGCGCGCCCCTGCGCGCCATCGCTCGCCCACGCGCCCTCGCCATCGCCCTAGCGCGCATGCGCCAACAGTCACCCGCGCGCGACCCAGGGCATTTCCCATCGCACGAGCGCCAGCACGCTCCCCAGCGTGATCAGCAACCACCCCCCACGCGCGAGGCTGCAGGACAACGCGCGGCCAGGTCATCATCGTCACTCCCCCCCCTCCCCCCGCAAGCGCAGAACAACGTGCTCGCCGGCAGGGGGAAAGGTTCCAGAAAGGTCCAGGGATGTTTCTTCTCATTCATCTTTTCAGGCGAACCCCGCTTTGGTAACTCCTCCCAGGGATCGGTCGATCCCTTTACCTCCAGAGGGAGTAACTGACAGCGCAGCCGTCAGCCAGCAGCCTTGGTTTGGGACACTGGTCAGAGCTGGCATGTAGGCGTTTAAGCCTGTTTTCTCTGACCTGGGCCACAAATCCTTGGCAGCTTCTACTCCCCTGAGGAGGAAGAGAGGCGATTCGAACGTGGTAACTTCTCCAAGGGCGAAGCTGACTCCGCGTAAGTTCTTGAGGAAGGCCTCCCCCCCCCAGACGTTCTCTCCCTCCCCTTCGGACGAAGAATTCCGGTCCTCAGGGGAGTCACGTGAGGTGAGACATTCCCCCATCGCACCAATGGGGGAACCCCACCCCGCGCTGAAACGTCTTCTCGGGTAGGGGTGGAGAAGAGCCTCCCACCGTCGCTTTTGGAGTCCTGCATCCCTCCTAGGAGGGAGTCGAAGGACTCCAAAACTGTACCTAAGTCGTCATCAAGGCTTAGAGTGGAGCCAGCCAAGCCCTCGGAAAACGTCCACGAGTCCCCCCAAGAAGAGCCTTTGGGGACTGGAGACTTCGCTGCTGGCCTTCAGGAGGAGAGCTGCAGGAGTCAGAACACGAGTTCTGGCAGATTCTGTCCCTTATGAGGAATCTCAATGTGTTTGCGGACCCCGAGATTCCTCCTCGTGAGGGCAAGGACACGGTCTTGGACCGAGTCTTTGGGACTCAAAAACCCTCTAGGGCCAGTGCGGCTTTGCCCTGGTCTCAGGGGGTTAAGAGTGCCAGGGCCAAGATCGAGGTCCAGCTCTCCGAGCTTGCCTCCTCCAGCAGATCCAGCGCCGGCAACAAGCTCCTCCCACCTCCTCTTGTCTATCAGAGGAGGTACTTTGACATCGTTGAGGAGCCTTGTTTAGCTCTTCCACTTCACCATTCGTTGGAAGAGCTTACCAGGGGAGTCCCTCTTGAGAGACTCTCCAACCGGCAGGTTTCGTTCTCGGCTACGGAGATCCTTAGCCAGGAGAAGGTAGCAAAGTGTGCTATGCAGGCCTCTTCGTGGCTGGATATCTGGCTAGGGACACTAGGCATCCTGGTACGATCGGAGGATTTGTCCAAAGAAAGTACCAGGAAGGCTATGGAGACCTTTTTACTCTCGGGCACTCGCACGATCGAGTTTCTAGCCCACCAAGTCTCGAACTTGATACGTCGAGATGCGGTGTCTGAGAGGTTCCATCAAAAGGTCCCCAGTACCGAGGTCAGCAAGCTCAGTCATTCTTCCGTTATGGGAAAGAATTTGTTCGAGCCTAAGGACGTGGAGCAGGCTGCTGAGAGGTGGAGGAAGTCCAACCAGGACTCTCTCCTACATAGAGCTCTAACATCGAAGCCCTATAAACCTCCAGCACCCCAGCAACCACGTCCTACCAAGACTACGAAACCGGAAGCTGCAGCAAAGATGACGGTGTCTAAGCCCTTTCCTGTCAAGGACAAGAAAGGCAAAAAGTCCTCCAGGGGAGGGAAAACTCCTAGAGGGAGCGGCCAAGGCCGCAAATGCTAGGATTGTCAGTCCCCCTGCATGTCCACCAGTGGGGAAATGCCTACAAAGTTGCGCGAACAGGGGCAGCAACTCGGGGCCGATTCTTGGACGATTTCTGTAATCAGTCAGGGATATCGTGTCCTGTTCACAACATCTCTACCTCCCCTGGCAGCGGATTCAGTGTTGTTGAGCTCCCTTGCTATGGGATCGGCAAGGGGGCAGGCCCTTCGGACAGAAGTCCAGACCATGTTGAAGAAGGGCGCTCTCCAAGAGGTCCTCGACGGATCTCCATGCTTCTTCAGTCGACTCTTTCTTGTAAAGAAGGCGTCTGGAGGCTGGAGACCAGTCATCGACCTCTCAGCTCTGAACAAGTTTGTCAAGCAAACTCCGTTCAGCATGGAGACGGCAGACACGGCAAGACTTGCAGTGAGACCGCAAGACTTCATGTGTACACTGGATCTGAAGGACTCGTACTTCCAGATCCCAGTCCATCCGTCTTCAAGGAAGTACTTAAGATTCAGCCTAGACAACAAAGTTTACCAGTTCAAGGTGCTGTGTTTCGTCTCTCCACAGCACCACAGGTTTTCACCAGAGTGTTCACCCTAATATCGTCGTGGGCCCACAGGATCGGCATCCGTCTCCTCCGTTATCTGGACTACTGGCTGATCCTAGCAGACTCGGAGTCATCCCTTCTTCAACACCGAGACAAACTTCTGGGACTTTGCCAGGATCTGGGGATCATGGTAAATCTCGAGAAATCCTCTCTGCTTCCCACTCAAAGACTGGTATATCTAGGCATGATCATAGACACCAATCTCCACAAAGCCTTCCCATCAGACGACAGGATAGCAAGGCTGAGGAGGGTCGCAAGCCCTTTCCTCAGACGAGAAGAACTCCCAGCTCAATCGTGGTTACATCTCCTCGGTCATCTCTCATCCTTGGCTCGTCTAGTTCCCAACGGTCGCCTCAGGATGAGATCCCTCCAGTGGCGACTCAAGTCCTGATGGAATCAAGGTCACGATTCCCCGGACGTCATGATTCCCATGGGACCTGCGGAACGGACGGACCTTCAGTGGTGGGTGACAGGCAAGAACCTACGAAGAGGAGTGGATCTTCTCGTCCTCCCCCTGGACTTGATGCTGTTTTCGGACGCCTCAAAGAAAGGGTGGGGGGCCCACGCTCTGCACCACAGGACCTCAGGCCTGTGGTCAGAATCAGAAAAGTGCCTCCATATAAATCTGCTAGAGATGAAGGCCGTCTTCCTGGCCCTTCAATAGTTCCAACAATACCTGGCGGGTCACTCTGTGGTGGTGATGAGCGACAACACCACAGTAGTGGCCTACATCAACAAGCAAGGAGGTACCTTTTCAAAGCAGCTATCCCATCTCGCAGTAGAGATGCTGAGATGGACCGAAGTCCACTCGATTCCACTATCGGCACGTTTCATTCCGGGCAAGAGGAATGTGCTCGCCGACAGTCTGAGCAGAGCGTCTCAGATAGTGAGTACCGAGTGGTCTTTGGATCATCTAGTAGTCAACAAAGTCCTGACTTTGTGGGGTTCTCCGACTGTGGATCTGTTCGCGACAGCGTTGAATTTCAAGCTACCACTGTACTGCTCCCCAGTCCCAGATCCCAAGGCTCTCTGGCAAGATGCATTCCAACAACGGTGGGACAACATCGACGTATACGCCTTTCCCCCGTTCTCTCTGATGAGGAGAGTACTCAACAAGACCAGAATATCGGTCAATCTATCAATGACCCTTATAGCTCCGCTATGGCATCACGCGGAATGGTTCCCGGACCTTCTGCAACTCCTAACGGAACTTCCGAGGGAACTTCCTCTGCGACACGAGCTACTCGAACAACCACATGCCAACATCTTCCACAAAGCCGTAGCTTCGCTACGACTTCACGCCTGGAGACTATCCAGCATCTCCTCGCTGAGAGAGGATTTTCGCAACAAGTTGCGATCAGGATGTCTGGACATCTGCTAAAGTCATCCGCATCTGTCTACCAGGCAAAGTGGAAAGTCTTCTGTGGTTGGTGTCGTGGAAGGGGTATCTCTCCACTCGATGCCACTATTCCAGCAATAGCGGAGTTTCTCGTGTATTTGCGGGAAGAAATGCGCCTCTCAGTCTCGGTGTTGAAAGGCTATCGCTCAGCGTTAAGTCTAGCCTTTAGGCTCAAAGGAGTGGACATTTCTTCCTCGCTGGAACTTTCCCTACTCACGAAGTTATGAACTTACCTTCCCTCAGTCGGAAGTGAGACCTCCCCCATGGAACGTGGTTCGAGTTCTCAGGTCTCTTAAGAGACCTCCCTATGAACCATTACTCCAGGCTTCAGATCGCTACCTAACTTGGAAGACGGTGTTCCTACTAGCTTTGGCTTCGGCCAAGCAAGTCGGTGAACTTCATGGTCTCTCATATGACATCACCCATTCAAGGGGATGGGGGAGGTAACGTTCAAATTCGTCCCTGAGTTTGTTGCTAAGACTCAGAATCCGGGAGTGCCGGACTCTCGGTTCGACTCCTTCCAGATTTCGAGTCTTTGTTCTGTAACAGATAACCCTGACCATCTCCTACTCTGCCCAGTAAGGAGTCTGAGGCTATATCTCAAAAGAACGGCTGCAGTCCGCCCCCAGGTGCAGGCATTGTTTGTGAGCACTAGGAGGACTAAGAGGAGGGTCACCAAGAATACCATCTCGGCATGGATTCGGAAGGTAATCCATCGGTCCCTGAATCCAGACCCTCCTCCGTCACGTCGCCCTAGAGCACATGACGTCAGGGGCGTAGCTACGTCCCTGGCCTTCAAGAAAAACTTTTCAGTGACGCAGGTTCTTCAGGCTGGGGTGTGGAAGCGTCAGACGACCTTCACAGCCCACTACCTGCAAGACGTGACCCACAGGAGGCTCGATACGATTTCTATCGGCCCTGTGGTGGCTGCACAACAGCGGGTTTAAAACCTCAGGCTCCTTAATAGACAAGTAGCAGAAGGTTGAGGGCATTGTTACCCAGTCTTAGTCTGCATGAAGGAAAAGGTATATCTGGCCCTTATTCTTTTCTTTATCCTCCCCTCTCTTGGGGAAAGCAGCATCCTGGGTTCTCTGCACAGCTGACCTCAAACCACTGCAGGTAAACCATGTTTCCTTGTGTTCCTAGTATTAAGTTAATACTGTCACGTGCCCATACTCTGACGAGGTGGTATTGGGAGAGTCCTAGCCTAAGTTTCCTTATAAAGGACTACAGGTCAACTTCCTAGGACGAGTCACACTTTATACCTTCACACACAGCTTACGTAGGCCGCGTCCCTTGCGTAGCAAGGGTCTAGCGAGATGCAGGGACTCTTTATTGTTGAGTGCTGACACACTCAGATACTGAGTCCCCGGGCAAAGCCAAAAGCCAGTACTGGCCGGGACTGTCCACCCTTCCTAATGGGTGAGTCACCCCTATTAAATAGCGTGGTTTTTATATTAGTTACGGAACAAATGACAAATTCGGAGGTAATTTGTATTTTTCCTAACGATACAAACCTTAGCTAATTAATGAAACTTGCCCGCCAGCCCTATCCCCCTTGAAGTCCTACCTCTAAGCAAAGCGAGCTCAAGCACAGGTGTGTGTGTGAGGGGGGGGGGGTTAGCAAGCCACCCTCCCTACCCCCCGCTAACTAGTGGTGGGGTAGTAAACCCTCGTTAAAATTCTAATGGCTCATCATTTCAGCTACGCCGAAAGTAATAACTCCTATTAAATAGCTAAGGTTTGTATCGTTAGGAAAAATACAAATTACCTCCGAATTTGTCATTTTTTTTTGCAGAATAAAAAGGGTTGAAATAACTGCTCACATAACGGGGGCCCTGGATTCTTAAATCATAGCAATATCATGCTAAAAGATTTACATATCAATATCATGATAAAAATGTTTTATATATATATATAAACCAGGTATATATTCATCAGGAATCCTGATGATAAAAATGTTGTATATATATATACATCAGGAGTCCTGAATGAAAGCAAATAGGGGCTCGGGGGCCCCGGGTGCTTGAATGATATCAAGATCATGATAAAAGATTTATATATCAATATCATGATAAAAATGTTTTCTATATATACATTAGGAATCCTGAAGGAAAGCAAATAGGGGCCGGGGGCCCCGGGTGCTTAAGTGATATCAATATCATGATAGAAGATTTATATATAAATATCATGATAACAATGTTTTATATACGTACAGTCTGTAAGACAAAAGATACATGAGTATCTTAAATGAAAGCCAATTAGGGCCCGGAGCTTAAATATCTACGTATATAAATGTCAATATCATGATATAAATCTTTCATATATAGCCATAAAGTATATTGAATGTAAGCAAACCGGGACCCGGGGGGTCCGGATAGCTTAAATATCAATATCAAAATAACTATTTTGATTGTAAAAGGAATTGAAAACAAGTCAGACCGTAACCGTGATCATATCAAAAGAGGGAAGGGAAGGTCGAGCACAAGGATCGTATATATAATATATATATGTGACTAATATAAAGTTAATCCAAGTAAGAATGAGTAACGTTGGCTCCGGAGGCGCAACTAAACAAGTCGACCGGATGGTAATGAATAAAAGCTACTTCCGGGGATCCTGTAATGAAATCTTAATATATATATATATATATATATATATATATATATATATATATATATATATATATATATATATATATATATACACATATACATATACATATACATATACATATATATATATATATATATATATATATATATATATATATATATATATATATATATATATATATATATATAAGGTCCGTGAGGTGCGTGACACTAGACGGGGAAAGGGATCTTTAACGGGTCCGTGACGTGCGGGACCGAGGAAGTAGCACGTACAAAACTAAATAAATAATATAACATAACAAGGTACCACGGACCGAGCCGAAAACCTCCCGCTGATCGTTGGCCAAACGAGCGACGGAAAGAAAACGACTACGACCGGGTAGAGTAGTGGAAAGAGTAAGTAATGTTGGGTCAGGAAAGAGATTTAGCTCACCCGTTTCAGCAAACTGAATATTGCCTTCCTCCCTAGACAAGGCCACTATCTCACTATCTCTAGCCCCTGAGGCTAGAGCAAACAAGAAGATAACTTTCTGAGTCAAATCTTTCAAAGAGCAAGCCTCATTGTCCAAACATTAGGCAAAATGTAGCACCTTATCCAAAGACCACGAGATAGGCCTTGGAGGTGCTGCAGGTCTAAGTCTGGCACAGGCCTTAGGAATTTTTTCAAAAATTTCATTAGACAAATCTATTGGGAAAGCACAAAGCAAAGGTCTTGTCAAGGCAGATTTACACGTAGTTATCGTGTTGGCTGTTAAACCTTGTTCATGAAGGTGAATGAATAAAGACAAACAGAAATCCATCGAGATTTCCTTTGGATTCCTTGCCTTGACAAAGGCCACCCATTTCTTCCAAGATGACTCGTATTGTCTTATATTCCTCCAAGAAGTCAATACTTTCCTCTGAGATCCCGAACCTTTTCTTTAATGCTAGGGAGAGAAAATCATGAGATGAAGGTCTCGGGTTTTCTGTAATGAAGCGAAGACAGTCAACTTCTGAACTTGTTGAGACAGAACTGGGTCCGGCAGAGGGAGCAGACTCGGCTGTAATTCCAAAATCAAGGGGAACCAGTTGCCCCAGGGCCACTTGGGAGTCACTAGGGCTGCTGTTCCCTGAAAAGATTTCAGCTTGTTGAGGACCTTCATCAGCAGGTTGGGTGGAGGGAACAGGTAAATCCTGGTCCATTTATTCCAGTCCAGGGACATGGCGTCCACTGCTTCCGCTAGAGGGTCCTCGTATGGGGCCACGTATCGAGGAAGTTTCTTGTTGTCGCTCGTTGCAAAGAGAACGATCTGCAGTTCCGTGACTTGATGCAAGATGAAGGAGAATGATTTTGCGTCTAGGGACCATTCTGACTCTATTGGAGCTATCCTGGATAGAGCGTCCGCTGTCACATTGCGGAACCCGTGAAGGTGAACTGCTGACAAGTGCCATCTCTTCTTTTCTGCTAATTGGAAGATGGCCAACATCACTTAGTTGAGTTGAAGCGATCTCGACCCTTGGCGATTCAGACATCTCATTACCACCTCGCTGTCCTGAATCAGTCTTATGTGGACTGAAGGACGAGGGGATAATTTCTTCAATGTGAGGAAGACTGCCATGGCCTCCAGAATGTTGATATGAAAGGGCCTGAACAGAGGGGACCAATTTCCTTGCACTTTGCGTTGATTGGAGTGACCCCCCATCATTCCAATGATGCGTCCGTGTGGATGACAACTGAGGGTGGAGGCGGTTGTAGAGGTATTGACCTCTTGAGCTTTCCGGCGTCCGACCATGGCTTGAGAAGTGATAGTAGTCGAATCGGTAGTGGTCTTCTTAGATCTCTTCGAGTGTTTGATGCGTATCTTCTCCAGACTCCTGATGCATCTTTTAGCTGTGCTCTTAGCACTGGGTCTGTCACTGATGCAAACTGGAGGGAGCCCAGCACTCTCTCCTGTTGGCGTCTTGAATTCCGGTCGGATTTTAGAAGTCTCCTGACAGATCCCGCTATCTCTCTCTTCTTTAATGGAATGGAGAGACGATGAGACTGTAGGTCCCAATGTATGCCTAGCCATTGGAACTTCTGAGCTGGAGATAGTTGAGACTTTTTGGTGTTGATCTTGAATCCTAGATGTTCCAGGAACTGGATCACTTTTTTGGATGCTTGCAAGCAATCCGCTTCGGATGCTGCCCACACCAGCCAATCGTCCAGGTATGATACTACTTGGACACCCTGTAGGCATAGTTGTTGAACGACTGCTTCTGCAAGCTTCGTGAAGATCCTTGGGGCTATGTTTAGTCCGAAGGGCATGGCTCTGAAAGTGTACTTTCTTTTTTGTAGCCTGAATCCTAAGTAGGAGGAGAGTTGGCGATTGATCGGAATATGCCAATAAGCATCTGCCATGTCTATGGACACTGTGTATGCCCTTTTGGGCAACAGGGCCCTTATGTGTTGAAGGGTTAGCATCTTGAACTTGTAGTTTACTATGAACTTGTTGAGTGGTGACAAATCCAGAATGACTCTGAGTTTGTCTGAGTCCTTCTTTGGAACACAGAACAGCCTTCCTTGGAATTCGATGGACTTTGCCCTCTTTATCACCCGTTTGCATAAGAGTTCTCGGGTATATTCTTCCAGAACGGGGGTGGAGTGTTGGAAGAACTGAGGAAATGTTGGTGGAGCTGTCTTCCAGCTCCAACCCAGTCCATTCTTGATTACACTGTGGGCCCAGGGATCGAAGGTCCAACGATCCCGGAAGAGTCGGAGTCTTCCTCCTACCGGAAGCATCTCATTGCGTCTGGTTTCCGGAGGGCTTGCCTCCTCGACCGCTTGCTCCCTTACCCCCTCTTCCTTTAGAGGGGCGTCTAGAGGAATCTCTACCTGACCCCCTACCTTTAGGGCGAAAGGTAGTGGTCTGGCTCTCATAAGCGAGAGTAAAGGCTGGTGAATGAGTCACCATATGCTGGGGTACTAACTGGTAGGTGGGTTGGGGCTGTGCCACCATCTGTGGCGCCGCGGTCGTGGGAAGTTGTTGTCTAGCAGGGCGAGTTGGCACTCTTGGCCTCTTTGTCTTTCTCTTCGGTTGGGGACCCTCATCCGGAGAAGACTTCCTTTTGGCCGACATGCTCCACTTTTGGAGAAGGTTCCTATTCTCCGTGGCGGCCTTGTCGACTATTTCCTTAACCAGATCGTTTGGGAACAGATCTTTCCCCCAGATATTGGAAGATATCAACTTCCTGGGCTCGTGTTTAACTGCACCCGAGGCAAACACGAACTCTCTACAAGCCCTTCTTGCCCTAACGAAGCTGTAGAAATCTTTCATTAGGATTGCCAAGTGTGCCTTGGCCATGACCATGAACATGTCTGGGGTTCCTTGCTCACTGGCCATTGCCTCTATGGACACCTGGAGGGACAGAGAGGAAGCAAGCCTCTCCTTTGTATCTTGTTCCCTGCGTAGGAGGAACTCAGACAACTTGGGGAGGTTTTCGTTGAACTGACGTCCAGCGATATTGGCCTCCAACTTCCCTACTGAGAAGGTAAGTTGAATATCCTTCCAGTCTTTGTCATCCGATGGCAAGGCTAGGGAAAGGGGCCTACACTCTTCTAGTGTAGGGCAAGGTTTCCCTGCTTCTACTGCCTTAACCACCGCCCTGAATGATTTTTCCGCAAAGGGGAAAACCATAGTTGTAGGAGCAAGAAAAGAGGGATTCTTCTTGCTCAGGGCCGGCACCTTGGAACTGGTGAAGTCCTTGTCCTTCAGGCTAATGGCTAGCAAAGCCTGAGCCTTCGAATGGTCAAGCACTATGACTTCCTTAGGCTCTGTCTCCTCCTTGGATACCGGTTCCGTCCTTAGACGAACAAAGCAGTCTGGATAGGACTCAAAGCTGGGCCAGAACTCGATGTCCTCAATAGAGACAGCTCCCAGCTTCTCTGAAATACAAATCTTACCAGTTGTTATGGGCATGTACTCGGCATGCCTCCATGGGTTTACCTCGGAACACGAGAAAAGTTCTTTAACATTGAGTCTCCGTTGAGACCCACGGGCCGCTGCAATTCGAAGAATCTCCTTCCTGAATTCAGCTTCCCTTTGCTCGCTCTTCTTCTCATACATTTCCATCATCGCTTTGATGGCAGCCAGGGTGTCGTCTGACCTCCCAGATTGAGAAGTGGAGGACTTAGAGGGTACAGGTTCTGGGACAGGAACCGACGAAACAGAGACTGTTTCGACTTCCTCCTCTTCTGTCTCAGGAGCCACCGTTGACTCCTCTTCTCGACCTTCTGCCAGAAGGTCCTTTTCGGTGTCCTCTGACATCCTCTCATCTAGATGGATGTCCTTCATCGCATCCGAGACATCTGTGTTAACAGATATCTGGATACAAGGGATCTCAGGGTAAGGCTGAGGAATCACAGCATCCGCAGATGCTTTGGGAAATAGAAGGGCTCTTATACGCTCGCTAGGGAGGTAAGGCCCCGTGGAATTCTTTTGAAAACCACGAACCCATTTGCGTATTTTATCCCGAGCTGCATCCCTTGACTCCGCTGTCTTGGGATTTTCAAAAGCCTCATACATCAGGTCCTTACATACTGTACATACCTGTGGGTCCCAGTATTTGAGAGGTCCCTTGGTGATGGAACAGTGGGAGTGTGTCCTACACTCCAGATGGCCATAGAAGTTCCTGCAGCGAACACTGCAGAAAACGCTATCTCACTTGACATAGTCCTCCTGTAAAGAGAGGGAAATAAAATGAGTATAATGTAGTCTATCTCACTGGACTTATAAAGGGATTTTGACGAAGGAAAAATCTATTTCTGGGCGAGAGACCTGTGCCGGCCAGTGAAATGCTCCTATTGCACCATTTCTAAGGAATATAACTGCTAATATTACCAGAGAAAAAATGTATAGGAATGCTAGGTTGAACTAGCTCGCTCACCTAATAGTGTCGGTATAAACTGGGGCGAAATACCAGAGGTCTCGTACCATTCAGACTTCTCCTCTTCGAAATCCCTCAATAGTGAGGTGCGGTTCAACCTCCCCTGCCGCGCAGATCAGTACTACTAACTCTACCCACGCTTGCCCATCACTCCTTACAGCACCCTTAAGTTTTGGGTCTGATCAGGGGGGGAGCAACTAGGGTGGGTTCACTGGGCGGCACAGGTCTCTCGCCCAGAAATAGATTTTTCCTTCGTCAAAATCCCTTTTCTGGGCTCAACCTGTGCCGGCCAGTGAAATAGTACCAGAGAAACGAACCCAAACTTCATTAACTATAAGGGAACGAATTAAAATCAATATAACAATTAGTGGTTTAATCAAGAGTTATAGTAGAAGACGGTAGTCTTTAATAACATCAAAATGATAAGATATAATGTCCCAGTAAGGGAAGACAAATGAATAGTAAACTTGAAATAACACCAACTAAGGTCAAACACTAGAACATACTATATAAACCTGGACATTAAAGAAATACAGTTCGTATGGTAAAAGTAAATTGATCAATAATAATAAAGATAAACAATGTTACGAAATGGGAGCACCCATGGGTGTGATATAACAAACCGAACTCAGGTAGGAACTGTAAGTGAGGCAGGTAAGAGGAAGAAGGTGGAAGATATTGGATTCAGGAATTAGTTAGGAAGGAATTTGTCCGGGGGATACCACGCTCCCTGCGGCTACGGTAGCGAGTTGAAGGGCCTCTAGATGTTTAAGATAGTGCCGCTTGAACACTGAGGGGGATTTCCATCCGGTATATTTAGAGAGATCTGTAAAGTTCATGTGATGGAAAAAATTTATTGAGGTTGCTACCGCCCGAATGTCGTGGACGTGAGGAAAGGACTCTGGATTAGCCTGTTTGATAAAATACAAGATCTGTTGTCTGATCCCTTTCAAAGTTATAGTCCCTCCCCGCTCTCTGATGAACAAGGGCCCCGAGGTCTTATAGGAAGTCCTTGATAGAAAGGACTTTAGAGTGGTAACTGGGTATAGGGAGGGATCCTGAAGGAGAGGGATAATTTTCCAGGAGGACCATCTATTCTGAGGGTCTTCATTTTTGGCCAAGAAGACCTTGTCTGGGGAGAGGAGGACCTCTCCTGACGGAAGGAACTCAATGTGGCCTGGATCTCTTGATAAGGCAGCTAATTCCGAAATCCTGGCGCCAGATGCTAAACTCACGAGAAAGAGAGTTTTTCTGAGTAGAGGGATATACCCACATGAATCGTTGATGGTTTCTGACGCTAGTTTAAGAACATCA
Source organism: Palaemon carinicauda (assembly GCF_036898095.1). Classification (NCBI taxonomy): domain Eukaryota; kingdom Metazoa; phylum Arthropoda; class Malacostraca; order Decapoda; family Palaemonidae; genus Palaemon; species Palaemon carinicauda. The sequence continues at coordinate 72,631,184 of NC_090734.1, forward strand.
TTGAGAAACCAGGAAATCGAGCTAGGACGAGGGGATGGTTTCAGTCTGGCACAGGCTCTTGGGATCGAAGCTAGCAATGAATCTGTTAGATCTATATTAAAGCCGACTAAGAAAATCTTCTTCAAGGCAGACTTGATGGTAGTAATAGTGTTAGCTGCTAAGCCCGACTCAAACAAGGTTCTAAAAAAGGTTACTGTCAGGTTTAGTGTCATAAAGACAGTATTAGAATCCTTCAAAATCTTTGCTAGTTTTTTGACCGCTGAGTCATATTGACGAAGAGTGTAGTCTCTCTTGTCTGATTCTAAGAATAAAGTATTCTGGGGGTCTATGTTAGCTCCTTTGTGTGCCGCAAACTTCATGAAGTCCATAAAGTTAGGGTGTTCCGAATGTTTGAGGAAGCGAACACAGTGCACGTTTGTACTATCTGGGTCAAAGTCGGGTTGGGAATCTGGTGAGGGTGGAGATTCAGCTCCAGTAAAAGAGGGAACCAATTGCTCTTGGGCCAATTGGGGGCCACCAGGGCTACTTGACCTTTGAAGGTTCGAAGTTTGTCCAGCACCTTCATCAGTAGGTTCACCGGTGGGAAAAGGTAAATCCTTTCCCAGGTGTTCCAGTCCAGAGACATGGCATCCGTGGCATAAGCCCGAGGGTCCAGGTTGGGGGCCACATAACATTTCAGTTTGTGGTTGGACTCCGTCGCGAAGAGATCTACCTGGAGATCCGGCTCTTGGGAGAGGATCCACTGAAAGGATTTGCGATCTAGTGACCATTCTGACTCCAACAGTGTCGTCCTGGAGAGTGCGTCTGCCACAACGTTCCGAACTCCAGCCAGATGGACGGCTGATAGGTGCCATTGGTTTGAGGCCGCCAGGGAGAAGATTGCTACCATCACATGATTGATGGTACCTGACTTGGAGCCCTCTCTGTTCAGGCAACGGACTATGACTTCGTTGTCGAGAACTATCCTCAGATGTTGTTTCTTGGCCGGGGAAAGACTTTTCAAAGTTAATAAGACCGCCATGGCCTCCAGGACGTTTATGTGGAATTGTTGGAACAGTGTGGACCAAAGGCCCTGAACCTTCCTGTGTTGGGAATAGCCTCCCCAACCTGATAGGGAGGCGTCCGTGTGGATGACTATCCTTGGAGGGGGGTACTGCAACGGAACCGACTTCGATAGGCTCTTGGCGGTTGTCCATAGGACAAGCCTCTTCCGAAGAATGGGAGGAAGGCGTGTCTTCTTGTCTCGACATTTGTTATTCGCTCTGGAGCGCCAAACCTGGTTGATGTCTTTCAGTTTCGCTTTCAGAAGGAGGTCTGTCACTGAAGCGATTGTAGGGATCCTAGAATCTTTTCCTGGTTCCTTCTGGAAGTTATCTTTTCCCCGAGAAAGCGTTTGGTATTTTTCGCAATCTCTATCCTCTTGGACCTGGGGAGACATAGAGTGTGAGAACGTAGGTCCCACTGCAATCCCAGCCACTGAAATCTGGTCTCTGGTGTCAGGCGGGACTTTCTGAAGTTTATTTGGAATCCCAGAAACTGAAGATACTGAAGATACTGGATCACCTTGTTTGTTGCCTTGAGACAATCCTTGACGTTGTCTGACCAGATTAGCCAATCGTCCAGGTATGCGACGACTTGGATTCCGTGGGATTGGAGTTCCTGAATGACTGATTCCGCCAGTTTCGTGAAAATTCTGGGCGCGATGTTGAGCCCGAAAGGCATCACTTTGAACGTGTAAGCCTTGTCGTCCAGTCTGAATCCTAGGAATGGGCGGAAGTGTCTCGCTGTTGGAACGTGATAGTAAGCATCGGTAAGATCGATGGAGGTGGTGACGGCCCCACGGGTAAGCAAGGTTCGCACCTGCGAGACGGTAAGCATGTGAAACCTGTCGCATTGAATGGACAAGTTTAGTCGGGACAGATCGAGGATGACCCTCCGGCTGTCGGAGTCTTTCTTCGGGACGCTGAATAAGCGACCTTGAAACTTCAGATGTTTCGTTTCATTGATCGCGTTCTTGCGAAGAAGATCTTGGGTAAACAGAAGTAGGTCCGGTGTCGAGGGTTGATGGAATTTGTTCGGTGGAGGAGGCCCTTCTATCCAACTCCACCCCAGGCCCTTGGAAATTATGCTGAAGGCCCAAGGACTGAACCTCCAGTGACTCCGGAATGCGTAAAGTCTCCCTCCTACCTGAAGATTTTCAGTAGTTGGAGGTTTTACTGCCTCGGCCACCATGTGACCCCTTTCCACAGGAGAAATATCTCCCTTTGCCTCTGTTCTGAAAAGAACCTCTCGAACCGAGGCCCTTGCCTCGTTGGTATCCTTGAGGGGAAACCCGGGACTCATAGACCGGGTTATAAACAGGAGAGGTGAACGCGTTCGAGGCCACTTGGCTTTCAGGAACGAGGACATATTTCTCTTGGGGCTGGGACTTGGAGGTGGAGGGCTGGATGCCCTGAGTGACCAGGACCGACTGGACTACCTGAAGAGGTTGGCGGAATTGTTCGAACTTCCGTTTGGGAGTGAGGCCCCAACGGACCTTAAGGCTCTGGTTTACTCTGGCAGCTTCGCTCAATACTGAGTTGACCATGTCCTCCGGGAACAGGTCTGGACCCCAAGCGGAGGCTTTAATGAGCTTATTCGGCTCATGGCGGATAGTAGCCTCTGATAAGACATGCCTACGGCAACGTCTTCTGGCCACCAAGAAGTCATAGCAATCTGCTAACAAAGATTGCAGGGTGGCTTTAGTCATAACCTTAAAGGCGTGTTCCTCGTCATAGTTAAGAGAAAACATCTCCGCCATAGTCGAGACGTTGAGGCTCTGGCTAAACCTAGACCGGGACTCGAACTCGAGTCGGATTAAGGTTTCAGGTAGTCTTAGGAGGCGTTCGCTGAATTGTGTCGACGCACAGTCAGCGGATAGCTTACCAGAAGTGAATGTTGATTGGATATTAAGCCAACATTCATTATCTGATGGGAGCAAAAGAGATGTAGGATCTGTCTCCCGGAGTTGTGGCAAAGGTTTGTCTTTGGCCACTGCCTGAAGGGCTAAGTCAACCATTTTGGTGACGCAAGGAGTGGGGGTCTGTTCGTCCACAAGAAACATGGTGTAAGTACTCTTGTGGGGGGTCAGCATGGTGTTTGTACAACCCCACTCGTTTAAGGTTCTAACCCAAACAGACTGAGCCTGTTCCTTCGGAAAGATAACGGTCTGCTTAGGGACCTTATCTAGCCGGACAAGAGCCTCTTCCGTTAGCCGGGCGAAACCGGAAAGAGAGGGTATTGAAGGCCGGGAGGGAAGAACTCAAAACCTTCAATGGGCCGGGTCCCAAAACCCTCAACGGTTAACATCCCGTCTGTGAAAGGGCAGTGGAGCGCCATTTTCCACGGGTTGTTCTTCGTGAAAGGCGGGAGTTTTGAGGCGTCCGGGATGAGGAACTGCTGTTGTTGAGGCAGTCCTCCTTCCAGGGTGTCTAGTCTCCTGGTGACAGCAGAAAGCATAGAGCTAATCTGCTCTGAAACAACCCTCGTCATCATATTGGTGAGAGCCACCGGGTCGAGGTTGGTCGTGGCAACTGAGGGGGATGATTGCACTCCCGGGTCCTGAGACATAGGGGCGGTGCTAGCCGAGCCACTAGGGGCTCTGGGGAGGGGAGCCTTCTTAGGCTTGGATGATTTAGGTAGTGTAGGATTCTTACGAGTCCTCACTAATGGTCTCTTCTGAGATTTGACCTTGGGAGGAACCGGGTGCGATCTCGGGGTGGATTCGCGGTTCCCTTCAAAACCTAAAAAGGAAGAATTATTAGAAGTTGAAGAAAAAGCGGGGCTAAGAAGAGAGGTCTTAGCGCCGGACCCACCTGCCTCACCTACCACCTTACCTGTTTCTGATTTGTCTAAAACCATGGGCTCTATGTCTAAGTTCAGAGCTGCAACATTGTCTTCAATGGGGTCCGGGTCGTCAGCGATGTCCGTATCCTGAACCAGATTGAGTTCCACAGTTTCTGCAATGTCGGCAATTATAGGGGCCGCCACTTCCTTAGGCACTGCTGCCGAAGATTTTGCGTTTGGGTAGATGAGATTACAATAGTCTTCGGAGAGGACGTAGGGCTTCTTGGCCTTAACGTTACGGGCGTAGCTGCCTACCCACACTTTCAAAGTGGCTCTTGCTGAGGTCTTAGCCGCCTGGGAACTCTGAAAGGACGGGGATAAGGTTAGCAAACCCGAGGGACAAACTGAGGAATGAAACCGAAGATTCATAACAGAAGGCAAAGAGATGTAAATACAAAAACGACTGAAAGAGGCTCACCGAATCTGAAGAGAGGGTGGTGATAAGGTCATAACAGACAAGGCAGTTGTCGGGGTGCCATACAACAATATCGTCCATCTGAATCCCACAGTCAGCGTGGGATCGACAGACCGCATGTCCGCAAGGTTGTTGAAGGACGGCCGCGCAGGTTGTCATCCGGCAACGGACCACCTGTAAAAGGAATAGACTATGAGCATCTACTAGTATCTCTAGAAGGGGTCCCGGAGGATCCGGGACCTGCCAATAAAATAAAATGTATAGCCTTAGACTAAACATGCAGAGAACTGAGACTATTCTAAGAGGAACCCGGCAGAGCCGGGGATGAAAAAGGATGCAAAACACAGGGATAAATAATGATAATCATAAATAGTTCCGGGGCCCCAGGGGCCGGAGAACAGGGCTGATAAAGTAAACTTAAAGTAACTTAAAGTAAACTTAAAGTAACTTAAGATACATCCTTAAAATACATAAATAGAGAACTCCAATTATGATCTAAAAACTAATGTCTGTAATGGAATAGGGCTCCCGGAGGGAGGGTAGGAATCAAAAACTGTGTCAGTGTCAACAGATCCTGTAGAGTTATAAGCCCGGAGGCTCCAATGTCTGATGACGGGAGGGTACAACGGGGGAACGCTGGGGGAGCCAATGGAACCCCCAACTACCCTACCGGAGGTACCGGGACGAAGGTAATGATCCATGAAGAATATGATGATGTGGGATATTAATAAGTCCTATACGGACGATAATGGCAGGAGGTACCGTAGGATGGGGACACTCCTAATATAGAAGTGCTCATTCTTACAACCATAGCTAAAAGCAAAGGCTACACCAAGAAGGTGTAGGAATACCGACTAATCACGAGTGATAGTCCCCGGTGGTCCCGGCCCTCCCCCTCCCCCGACCGATGGCCAATCGGGGCGACGGGAGGGGGGGAGACGAAAACCGCCTGGTATGAATGAGACTAAGCCACACCCCGTGGGTACACTCGGTCCTCAATATGTCGGAACGTTGAGGGAAGACTGAGGAACAAGCATACTTGACCTGTATGTCATAACCAACAACCATCGAGTGAGAGGAAGGGTGTACACTGGAGGAGGGGGGGGGGCATGGGGGGGGGTATGGTACAGGGGAATCACCAGTGCGGGTGGTGGTAGACAGGGCTACCAACTGGAGATCCCCTCAACATGACATGAAAAATCCCAAAAATATGATCATAACGGAGTAAAACAATAAATACAATATCAATGCACAAATACATAAAAATAATTAATGAATTAAAAGCGTAATCACGTAAGTAAGGCTAGGCATGCAGAAATAATATGGTGAGAGAGGGACTCGGGCGAGTGGTAAGGGAGGGAGCATGACGCCATCTCGCAGATGGAAAGCAGGGGTACCAACCTTGTTACTGAAGCGGTAGATATCGAACAGTAAAACAAAGATACTCGAGAGTCCCACTCGAACCAAACGTAAAACTAGGTGGAGCGTAATAAAACTAAAAGACTTAATAACAACAAGTGAAATGCTCCTAGAACTAGCGGAACAATCTCAATGGTGACACTATCCACCAACATGCACGAATGCAGGCATACCAACATAACATACGCCTTAATGATACGCTAACACTGATATCATAGAATAACATTAAAATTACGCTAGATGAAAGCATATAATCGGTGTACTATCTGAATGTAAAGGAAAAAACTCCTAAAAGTTCGAACGAATATTAATGATGACAGAAATAACGGACGAACTAGCGAGAAAGGGCAGAGCCGAACCATGAACGGTTAGAACGGGGACGCCGTTCATAAGAAAACACTTCTCAATTAATAAAAACAAAGGCTACACTGCCCAATCACGCTTAAACGCATGGATAAAGTACTTAACTTCGATGGGGTATCTTGAGAAACGGCCATCGATGCGTAGGAAAGGTAAAAATCCAAGGATACACACGAGAAACAACACAATCGACTGAATAGGAACTGGTGCTAGAAAGGAGTGCTGGGCAAGCGTGGGTAGAGTTAGTAGTACTGATCTGCGCGGCAGGGGATGTTGAACCGCACCTCACTATTGAGGGATTTCGAAGATGAGAAATCTAAATGGTACGAGACCTCTGGTATTTCGCCCCAGTTTATACCGACACCATTAGGTGAGCGAGCTAGTTCAACCTAGTATTCCTATACATTTTTTCTCTGGTAATATTAGCAGTTATATTCCTTAGAAATGGTGCAATAGGAGCATTTCACTGGCCGGCACAGGTTGAGCCCAGAAAATATTATAATAAGTATTATAATAACAATTTCCATTTTATTTTATTGCATATAGCTTAGGATAGGTAAGCTAGAAATGAAATAGGAAAGACACATACATGTGGTTCCCGGCTAGCCAATTGCTGTGACCTCCCTCAATATTAATTCTAGGATATCCTCAATAAGAGGCCCAATGGAAAGTTCTAACCTATAAGGATAGAATAGTGTAAACAACACCTACTTCCAAAAGAGTTAATAATAAGGGTCAAATCAACTGATCATCTGTCAGTGTAAAGAAAAGGGAATTCCTTACCCAATTCTATAAGGTCTCAACAATAGTTTTCTGTCTGCAGTATGCTCTATACTACAGATGTACAGTACTTGCTACTGTATACTCATATACAATAGTTGCTTCCGGCAAGGCTAGTACCTCAGGCTTAATTCAACTGACACAAAATTGATCTTACATATAGCCGGCAACCACCAGACTACCAGCGGCTCGCCGGACGCCGGCGAATCACCGACTTCTGGCACACTATCCGAGCCATCATTCAATGTGACTGAGTAGCGGCCAGAGTACCGACATTGCCGGCTCTCGCCGGCAGAGTCAGATGTGGCAGTGAGTTAACGGCTGTCGGACCACGAGCCTAGCCTGCATCTTGCCGGCAAGGTTAGTGGCCGGCAGCTGCCAGATAGGTTAGTAGCTGGCGGCACTAGCCATTAGAAAGAGAGAAAGCAAGGAGTGAAGGGCGATGTAAGAGTGGCGGCACTAGCCACTGTATCACTACCTTCCTCCTGAATGAGGGTTCTAATGGAAGGGGTGAATATCATCTTCAAGCTTCCACCCATCCGCCCCTATGCCGGCATCAGTCGGTCGTAGGAAGTGGATGACAGCCCAAGGGAGGACTGGAGAACACACTGAAGCAAATGGGTCTCCTGCCGGCAGCTAGACCTGCCGAAACAGCTATCCCAGAACTTCATATCCTATAGGGAAGCTATATGACTAGGCTAACCAGGCAGAAGCCCAAGCCGGCCCTACAACCTGCCGGCAATCGGCGAGATTGTAGGACAACGGGCACAGAGGTGTGATGGCTAGACCATCACTAAAGGACAGAATGGGAAGGGGAAAGGGTCTTGTATAAGGTGTGAGAGGAGCCGGCAGCATGCCGTCCCTACCACACCTCAAGGAAACTCTGTTTCATTATAGGCGCCATCCTAGGCGTATGGGGAGTACATTCTCCAGCCTAGGGTCTACCAATACAGTAAGGGGTCGGCATCATCAAGCTGCCACCTTAAGGTATAGAGAAACAGAGTTCCCATGCCGGCGCCATCCTAGGCAGAAGAATAATCACTAATCTTCTGCCTAGGGTCTGCAAGCACAGGACTAGTCGACTAAACCACAGGCAGAAGGAGATAACATGACCCCTTCAAGTGCAGTCTAGGGAGGCAAGGCCTCCTATGCCAAACAACTAGGCCGACAGGGGAGTACATTCACCCTATCGAACAGCTGCCGGCACACGACAAGTACTCTGAGGTTCTGGCCCAAACACAAAGCTTAACAACAGTAGCTTGGTAATGGGGCAGAGAAAACCCTAGCCTAACCTTACCAGAATCACAATTCTGGGCAAGACCAGCTAGGATTGTAGCCATAGGCTACACTCAGAGCGAAGGAGGGATTACCCTATGAATAAGGGTAACCGGGGAGATTGTATGAAAGTATACTAAAGCCACTAGGTTACTAACCTAGCGACAGTGAGATCGACTACCTAACTCATCGAAGCTTTCTCGTATACTATCTTGGAAGAGGAAATTTTTTATGCAATCCATATATCTTACATGTATAAATTGCCTAATATCTTCATTTAAATTTAATAGCCCCAGGAACACCTATTATATCATGCAAGAGAGTAATCTAAAACGCCTAGGCTAGGAAGCCTAGCGTAAACAAGATCAGCTACCTAATTCGCCGAAACTATAGAGAATACTATCGGCATAATATAATTAATTCCTAGCAAGGAAGACTACATAGCCAAATATATTTATTTAAGCTAATATACCGGGAAAGTCGTTCTGGCTAACCAAATAACTCATGCGTTACGAACGACAGCGCCGAAGGTGGCTCCGGTTCAGGCAATAGCTCTGCCAAAAAACATAATTTAATTCGAATTAATTCTTTACTTTACGGCCAGAGCTAAATTTATTCAATATAAGAATTAAATACTCAACTTTCCAGAGGCAGAAGAAGCTGGAGATTGCATGATAAATCCTATAACGAGAGAGCACTGGGAAAAACCACTGAGCTGAAGCGCTACGGAGAAAGGAATAAAGATGGCCGACGATTATGGCGCCATCTGAGTACTCAAACAGTAACGGAGGAGGAGAATTTTATAACGGCTCCTCTTTTATTTTGCCACTTTTCCCCTCGAAGTGTAAACGCTAAGCGGGGTGCAGATTGCTATGTGGCGTGTCAAGAATACGTCCCCTGATATTAAGCGATATCCTGAAAGGAAACTTTAAGGATATTCGCAGCAGGAGTTAGAATTCTGGAGACCTTAAGTTAAATTCTCTGGGAATATCACCGTAGTCAAATATACCCTAGGAAGCTACTGAAAGGAACCTTCCATCAGGACGACATGGCCTGAGCCCAAAAATATATATATACCAAGATGTTCATATATGCAGGCTAGATTCCTTCTCTTGATACATTAGCATATTTTGTTTTTGTGTTGACTACGGAAATAAAAATTAAAAGAATGTATCTGCATCTTCCTTATCTTCAGAAGTAAGAATAAAGTTGTCCAAAGCCTTTTATTTTCCTTAAATAAAATCTTGTTAGTAGAATTTCTAAAGAACAACCAGGTAATCTCGAAGAAGTTTCCCACTTGTTCCTACAGAAATTCAAACTTTGAATCCTTATAGTCGAAGTCGACAATTTCCCTGCAAGGGGCAGGAAGCCCTAAGTTAGTTCCAAACTCAGTGGATATAACAAATAACGGTAATGTCATATATATAAAGGTCTAGGAGACCATATAAGGAACTCATTTAAAGTAAAGGCACTTATACAAACCCACAGATATAGTACTTTCAAGTTAATTCTCTGGTAAGCTTTCATCAGGATGACATGGCTGAGCCCAAAAAAGGGATTTTGACGAAGGAAAAATCTATATCTGGGCGAGAGACCCGTGTCGCCCAGTGAAATGCTCCTTTAGCACTATTTCTAAGGTATATAACTGCTATATATTACCAGAGAAAAAATTGCATGGGAATGCCAGGTTGAACCCAGCTCGCTCACCTGTATAAGGTGTCGATATAATACTGGGGCGCGATAAATCACAACCAGAGGCCTCGCACCATTTAGATGTCTCCTGTCAAAATCCCCGAACAGCGAGGCGCCGTTCAACCTCGTACTACTACTAACCAACCCACGCCAGTGACGTCACTCCTTATAGCACCCCAGATTGGGGCCCAATTAGGGAGGGACGGGCGGGTTCACTGGGCGACACGGGTCTCTCGCCCAGAAATAGATTTTTCCTTCGTCAAAATCCCTTTTCTGGGCTCCGACCCGTGTCGGCCAGTGAAATCGTACCAGAGAATGGGGACCCAATAAGGCTAACTACCTGGAGGGAATAACACAAAATTAATATAGCTGATGAATTTTAATATAAAAAAAGAGGTTCATGGAAACCCGTAAACAGATCAACACGTAAAAGACAGAGACAATTAGACATGATACATAAACAAAATGAAACCCGAAGGGAAAGTCAACAGGTATGAATAATGTTAATACAGGTTGGTAAGCAAAATGCTGTAAAGCATGCAATCATAGATAAAAATAATTAACATAACAAAGGAAGATCAGCTCGGGGATTTCAAAAACAAGTGAAATCAAAATAATTCGAGAAATCGATCAATTGAATAATAAATAATACATCATGGTAAATAAAACAGGTAGGAACAACAGGTAAGCCAGGCAGGAGGGAAAGAGGACAGAGCAAGACTTTGTGATTAGGACTCAGTACTCTCGGGAGGAACTACATTCCCCGCAGCTACTGTGGCAAATCTAAGAGCTTCTAAAGGTTTTAGGTAGTGGCGCTTGAAAACTTTAGGGGACTTCCAACCGGTATATTTTGAGAGCTCATCAAATTTCATATGGTAGAAAAAAAATTAATTGAGGTAGCCACAGCTCGAATATCATGGACATGTGGGAATGATTGAGGATTAGCTTGTTTAATAAAATAAAGAATTTGTTGCCTGATTCCTTTAAGGGTAATAGTTCCTCCGTGCTCTCTAATAAATAAGGGCCCTGTGGTTGTAGTGGAAGTTCTACTTAAGTAGGATTTCAAGGTGGTAACTGGAACAGGGATGGATCCCTAGGAAGTGGGACAATCTTCCAGGGGACCACCTGTTCTGGGGATCCTTATTTTTAGCCAGGAACACTTTGTTAGGGGAGAGAAGGACCTCACCGGAAGGGAGAAACTCTACGTGACCTGGGTCTCTAGATAAAGCTGACAATTCCGAGATTCTGGAGCCAGAGGCGAGGCTCAAAAGGAAAAGTGACTTTCTTAATAATGCCATATAGTTACAGGATTCATTTGGAGTGTCAGAGGCCAGCTTAAGAACATCGTTTAAAAACCAGGAAACTGCACTAGGGCGAGTGGAAGGTTTTAGCCTGGCACAAGCTTTCGGAATGGATGAGAAATATGAATCCATTAAATCAATGCCAAAACCAATATGGAAGATCTTTTTCAAGGCTGACTTAATTGTAGTAATGGTACTGGCTGCCAGACCTGATTCGAAGAGGGTCCGGAAGAATGTCACAGTTAGGTTCATTGTCATTCTCTCAACCTGGGAATCTCTCAAGAACTTAGCTAATTTCTTGACAGCTGAGTCATATTGTCGGAGAGTAAATTCCCTTTTGTCGGATTCCAGGAAAATAGTATTCGAAGGATCGATGCTCGCACCTCGTTGGGCTGCGAACTTCATGAAGTCCATAAAGTTAGGGCATTCAGAATCCTTGAGGAAGCGAACACATTGCGAGTTTGTACTGTCTGTGTGAGCACTGGATTGGGAATCCGCCAGGGGCTGAGACCTAGCTCTAGCAACAAGGGGAACCAATTGCTCTTGGGCCAGTTTGGGGCTACGAGAGCCACTCGACCTTTGAAGGATCTGAGTTTTTGCAGAACTTTCAGCAGGAGATTCACCGGAGGAAACAGATAAATCGTCTTCCAGGTATTCCAATCTAGAATCATAGAGTCCGTGGCATAAGCCTGAGGGTCCAGGTTGGGGGCTACGTAACAATCTAGTTTGCGATTGAAACAGATCCACCTGGAGACCCGGGACTTGAGATAGTATCCACTGGAAGGATCGATGGTCTAGTGACCATTCCGACTCTAGCGGAGTCGTCCGGGAAAGGGAGTCCGCTACCACATTCCGGACTCCTGCTAGATAGACTGCTGACTGGTGCCACTTGTGCATTGCCGCCATGGAGAAAATCTGCAACATGACGTGGTTTATTTGGGCTGATCTGGAGCCTCCTCTGTTGAGGCAGTGAACTATGACTGCACTGTCGAGAACCAGTCTGATATGGAGATTCCTGGCTGGATTGAGACATTTTAAAGTGAGGAAGACTGTCATGGCCTCGAGGACGTTGATGTGCATGTGTCGGAAGACTGATGATCATAACCCTTGGACTTTCTTGTGTTGGGAGTAACCTCCCCACCCTGTTAAGGAGGCATCTGTGTGGACGACGAGTCCCGGGACCGGATGTTGTAAGGGAACCGACTTGGAGAGATTCTTGACCTTCGTCCAAGGCTGTAGACTTTTCTTCAGGAGTGGGGGAAGGCGGGCACGTCTGTCGCGGCGTTTTGTGGTTGCTCTGGATCTCCACACTCTGTTTATGTCATTGAGTTTGGACCGTAGGACGATGTCTGTCACGGAGGCGAACTGCAAAGAACCTAGGATCCTCTCTTGGTTCCTCTGGAGGTCAACTTCTCCCTGAGAAATTGCCTCGTCTTCCTCGCAATCTCTTTCCTTTTGGCTTTGGGGAGGCACAGCGTATGGGAGCATAGGTCCCATTGAAGACCCAGCCATTGAAACTTTGTCTCTGGGACCAGGCGGGATTTTCCGAAGTTGACTTTGAATCCCAGTTGACGAAGGAAGGTGAGGACTTTGTTCGTTGCTACGCAGCAATTCTGGGCATTGTCTGACCAGATTAGCCAATCGTCTAGATAGGCCACTACCTCTATTCCCTGAGTGCGAAGCTCTTGAATGACTGTCTCTGCTAGTTTGGTGAAGATTCTGGGTGCCACGTTGAGCCCGAACGGCATCACTTTGAATACGTAGGCTTGTTTGCCTAGCTTGAAGCCCAGAAAAGGACGAAAATGCCTTGCTATTGGAACGTGATAGTAGGCATCGGTAAGATCGATGGAGGTGGTGATGGCCCCACGGGGAAGTAAGGTCCGCACCTGCGAGACGGTAAGCATATGGAATTTGTCGCAACGAATGAAGGAATTTAAACGAGACAGGTCCAGGATTACCCTTCGTTTGTCTGAGCCTTTCTTTGGCATGCTGAACAAGCGCCCTTGAAATCTTAAGCGACGTATGCTTTGGATTGCATTCTTTTGTAGCAGATCTGTCTTGAAGGAACATAGTTCTTCTGTTGGCAATTGGTAAAAGCTGTTCGGTGGAGGAGGTCCCTGTATCCAGCTCCACCCTAGTCCTTTGGAGATAATGCTGGAAGCCCAATCGCTGAACTTCCAACGGTCTTGAAAAAGGTACAGTCTCCCTCCTACCTGCGTTGTCTCATTGGGTGGAGGATGATTTGCCTCCTCTGCTTCCACGAGTAGACTTTCCCCGGTGGTAACCCCTTCCGCTACCTCGGGCGCGAAAGGCACCCCTGGCACCTCTGTGACGCTGGTAGCCACGGAAGGAGGTCTGAGCCTCATAAATGGGGTTAAAGGCGGGGGAGAAGGACGTGGAGGCGATTTGAGACTGAGGGACCAGGACATATGGCTCTTGCTGCTGGCCCTTTGATGTAGAAGGCTGGGGGCCTTGGGGAGCCGTTGGGACCCTGAATTGGGAAGAGTGGAAAGGTCTCAGTCTCTTCCTATCTCGGATTGGGGTACCAGTCGGCTCATATCTCCTCTTTGGGACGAGGCCCCACCTAACTTTGAGGCTTTGGTTGGCCCTAGCTGCCTCACTAAGGGCCGAGTTAACCAAATCCTCCGAGAAAAGATACGGGCCCCAGACCGGAGCTTTGATGAGTTTATTAGGCTCGTGCCTAATGGTGGCTTCAGAGAGGACGTGTCGTCGACATCGTGTCCTGGCGCTTGCAAAATCATAGGCGTCAGCCATGAAGTTTTGCAGTAACGACTTAGTGAGGGCCTTAAGGAGGTCCTCCTCGTTGTAAGTGGCAACGGCCAACTCGGAAAGGGTGACCGAGTTGATAGATCTGCCGAACCTGCACCTAGAATCAAATTCTAATTTAAGTAGAGACTCTGGGAGTTTGGGAAGCCGTTCGCTGAACTGCGTCGAGGCACAGTCCGGGCTCAACTTACCTACTGAAAAGGTAGCTGGGGCATTCCGCCAATAGTCATTGTCCCCCGGAAAGAGGAGGGAGGTTAAGTTGGTCTCCCTGAGTTGTGGTAAAGGCTTCTCATCTTTGATAGCCTGGAAGACTGACTCCAGAATCTTGGTCGCACATGGAGTAGGGGTTTGGTCGTCGGCCACAAACATAGTGTACGAACTCTTTTGGGTCGTAATCATGGTGTTCAAACATTGCCACTCATGGAACAGGCGAACCAAGACAGACTGTGCCTGTTCTTTAAGAAAAATGACAGTTTCCTTTGGAACCTTATCTAAACGGATCAGAGCTTCTTCCATGAGGCGAGCGTAGCCGGGGAAGGGGAATTCAAGACCTGGCGGGTAGAATTCGTAGTCAGTAAGAGGCCGTGTACCGAAACCCTCGATTGACAGCATACCCTCCGAAAAGGGGGCATGCAATGCTAACCTCCAAGGGTTATTCTTATTGAAAGGAGGAAGCTTGGAGGCATCAGGAATGGGGTACTGCTGTTGAGGAGGTGGTAGCCCCGAACTCATGAGGCCTTGGACTAGGCTCTCCACAGAAGCTATCCTCTCGTGTGATTGCTTCGTATGAGACGATAGTATCGACTCAAAACGAGCAAACAGTTTGTCAGAAAATTCCTCCATGTTAAATGATCCCGCCTGGGGGGGAACAGGTGCCGGAACAGAGACTACCTCTTGAGAGGTTGAGGGCACAGCAATTGGGTCTTGAGAAACTCTGGTGGAGGAGGATTTAGCCTTCGAGGGTGACGATCTCGAAGGGTTGCGGTCTTGGGAAGATTTGTGGGTTCTATATAAAGACTTGTGAGGAGCCTTCACTTTGGGTGGAACGGGTCGGGAGCTGAGATCAGTCCCGGTTGCCTCAGGAAAACCGCGAAAGGAAGATTGGTCTGAAGTAGAAGAGAAAGCCGGGCTAGGGAGAGGAGTCCCAGCCCGGGAACCACCTGACTCACCTACGTCCCTACCTGCGTCAGGATCATCCAGAGCCATGGGCTCCACATCAAGGTCGAGGGTAGCGACGTCCTCAGTTAGGGTGGCGCCCGTCCTTCTTGGTCCGGGGCCAGCAAAAGAGAAGCAATGGTCTCGATGATCGGGTCCACTAGCGCTTTGGGGACCGCAGCTGATGTTTTAGCATTGGGGTAGAGGAGGGAACACCATTCCTCAGAAAGGACATATGGCTGTCTGGCCTTCACGTTACGGGCGAACCCGTCAACCCAGATCTTGAGGGTAGCTCGGGCTGTTTCCATTTCAAGCTGGGTGCTCTGAAAGAGAACAGACTATTAGTGAGTGATAAAAGTGCCAAAGAAAAACTAAGAAGCCCAAGGGCTTCGTAGGCACATATAAGGCGTGCAGGAAGTCCATAGGACTGTGGCCTTATAGTACAATATAATAAAAGAGGACATTAAAATGTGACTCCCCATAATTAAGTAATAAAGTAACTGCACTCACCGATTCAGATGTTAGAGTGGAAACCACTTTGTAGCAGACAGGACAGTTGTCCGGATGCCAAACAGCTAGGTCATCCACTTGAAGAGAGCAGTGAGCGTGCGAACGACACACATTATGGCCGCAGGGTTGGTGGAGAACAGCGACACATGCCGTCATCGCACAGCGGACAGTCTGTAAGATAAAAGATACATGATTATCTTAAAGGAAAGCAATTAGGGGCCGAAGGTCCCAGTGCTTAAATATTATAAAAGTTACTATCCTGATATAAAAGTTGAATATATATATATATATATATATATATATATATATATATATATATATATATATATATATATATATATATATATATATATCTATGTATATATATATATATATATATATATATATATATATATATATATGTATATATATATATGTATATATATATATATATATATATATATATATATATATATATATATATATATATATATATATATATATGTATATATATATATATATATATATATATATATATATATATATATATATATATATATATATATATATATATATATATATATATATATGTATATATATATATATATATATATATATATATATATATATATATATATATATATATATATATATATGTATATATATATATATATATGTATATATGTATATATGTATATATATGTATATATGTATATATATATATATATATATATATATATATATATATATATATATATATATATATATATATATATATAACGGATTTTGAGCGAAGCGAAAAATCTATTTTTGGGTAAGATGGCCATGTCGTCCTGATGGAAGTTCCTTAAAGGCAGCTTCCTAGGGTATATTACAACTACGGCGATATTCCCAGAGAATTTACCTTAAGGTACCCAGAATTCTAACTCCTGGAGCGAGTATCCCTAAAAAAGACCTTAGGGATATCGTAAATATCAGTGGACGTATTCTTGACACGCCTCATAGCAATCTATACCCCGAATAGAGTTAACTCTTCGTAGGGGTCAAATGGCAAGAAAACGAAAACGATAAGAAAGGGGGGGAGCCGTTCGTAAGGCATCTCTCCTCCCCGTTTCGTAAGCGTGCCCTGCGCCGCTCGCGGCGCCATCTGTATTCCTTGTAGCGATACACGAGGTGCTACAGATACTGTATGTAGGGAGGGGTCCTACAACCCTTTTCTCTTTTTTATTTTTTTTTTTTTTTTTTTTTTTTTTTTTTTTTTTTTTTTTTTGAAAAGGCACAGGGCGGGTCCATCAGGACGACATGGCCATCTTACCCAAAAATAGATTTTTCGCTTTGCTCAAAATCCGTTTTTTGGGCTCAAGCCATGTCGTCCTGATGGAAGTATACCAGAGCATTACTGTATCTGTGGATTCTCAATACGTGCCGTACTCCTCAGGAATGTTTCTTAGTCAACTCGACTGAAAGACCTAAGATGTTACCGTTATACATCTTTTCACTAATCATAAGCCATGAAAGCGCTTCCTGCCCCCTACAGGGAGGAGTCCTACTAGACTCTAGAAACGAACGAAGAGTACATATACCTATGTATGAATCACTCGCCAGCCAGTACAATATAGTGGTCTCACTCTATATGAAGTAAAGCATAGTCCTTACGGAACTACAGCATCCAAGGGAAAAAATCCCGACCAGCACCCTGGTCGAAGTAAAAATAGACAAAAAGGTTATATCTGCGTAGGATTAAACTTGCTGCCGCCACCGTCCTCAGAGAGGGGTGGAGCCCTTTATGCTAAGGAAAGTATAAACCAGTGCAACAAGGCTTGCATTAAGGAATAGGCTATTATAGATATCCCCGATTAATATACATAGGCTAAATGCTCAATAATTAACATGAAATCAATATAGGTGAAGGAGACGCAAGGTTCCCGAGAACAAGTTTATTGAGTAACAATAAATAGACATGGTTACCACAAATATATACATATGATAGGTGGATGACCAACAATTTACACAAGTACCGTAGTGCATGGATGTATGGTTATCTGAAAGAAAACAATCAGGTCACTTGTCGCATACCAAGGTATCAAAGTTAACGTCCATGTTACTATCCACTGACATTAGCGTCAGCAACGCTCGGCACACCTGTCTGTACTTGTGCTACCATCACCATAACGCTGGAACAGTCACTGTGGGCTCCCAGAGCCTTCACTACTAGTTATACCAACGCATATAACTATACACTCACCCAAGAATCAAAGTCCCAAATAATTCCACTGTTCCTCGCAGAGTTAAACAGCAGGGTTAACGACGCAACCAACTGCTACCACAGACCTCTTTAGCTGCTCCACTTGCTTAGCATAGTGGCGAAAGAATACCCTGGAAGACTTCCAGCCAGTGTATGAACGAAGGTGTTCAAAATCCATAAAGTTAAAGAAGTTTAAGGATGAAGCAACTTTCCTCGGATCATGACCTGCGGGTGAACTGTCAGGATCCGCTCTGCGAATAAAATATGTAATTTTCGCCCTAAGCTGATTTAAAGATAAATTCGAGCCCGATGTTTCTCCTCTGAATAGTTGGCCCCCATGGAAGTCTGAAGTTCTACGAAGATAGACCTTTAGACATTCTACGGGACATAGAGATGCATCTTCTTTCAGAGGGCAGATTCTCCAGGGACCCCACCTGTTGGTGGGCAACTCGTTCTTAGCGAGAAACGTAGGGTCCGGAAACAGGTTCAGTTCTCCCCCATCCAGGAACTGAACCCGGCCCGGCACTCCTCATTATCCAGTAATGAGGCAAAATGAAGGACTTTGTCTAACGACCACGAAATAGGCTTTGGAGGAGCTGAAGGTCTAAGCCTAGCACAGGCCTTCGGGATGTTATTAAACATCTCGTTAGCGAGGTCTACCTGGAAGGCATATAGAATGGGTCTTGTCAGAGCTGACTTACATGTAGAAATCGTGTTAGCCGCCAGCCCCTGTCCGTGGAGGTGGATGAAGAAGGATAGGCAGAACTCCATAGAGATCTCGTGCGGATTCTTGTCTTTGACAAAGGCTACCCATTTCTTCCATGCTGATTCGTACTGCCTTCTAGTAGACTTACACTTATATTCTTCCAGGAAGTCGATGCTATCTTTCGAGATTCCGAACTGTTTCTTCACCGCTAGGGAGAGAAAATCATGAGCTGCAGGGTCCGGGTTTTCTGTAATGAAGCGTAGACAGTCGACTTCTGGACTTGCTGGGACAGAACTGGGTCCGGGAGTGGTAGAAACTCTAGTCGTAGTTCCAGAGCCAGAGGGAACCATACACTGTTCGGCCACTTGTGGGCCACTATTGCTGCTACTCCCTTGAAGGATCTCAGTTTGTTGAGGACCCTCAACATCAGATTGTGAGGGGGAAACAGGTAGATCCTGGACCATCTGTTCCAATCGAGGGACATCGCATCTACTGCTTCCGCCAAGGGGTCCTCGTATGGGGACACATATCTCGGCAGCTTCTTGTTGTCCTTCGTCGCGAAGAGGTCTATCTGCAGTTCTGGGACTTGTCTCAAGATGAAGGAGAATGATCCTGCGTCTAGGGACCATTCCGACTCTATCGGTGTAACCCTGGATAGAGCGTCCGCGGTCACATTCCGGACTCCTTGAAGGTGAACTGCTGACAGGTGCCACTTCTTCTTCTCCGCCAGTCGAAATATGGCTAACATTACCTGGTTGAGAGGTGGAGATCTCGATCCCCGCCGATTCAGACATTTCACTACCACCTCGCTGTCCAGTACCAACCTTACATGGATCGAGTGACGTGGGGATACTTTCTTCAGGGTAAGAAGCACTGCCATAGCTTCTAGAAAGTTTATGTGAAAAGTCCCAAATAGCTTGGACCAGGTCCCTTGCACTTTTTTCCGATGGGAGTGACCCCCCCACCCTACCTTTGAGGCGTCTGTATGGATTGTCACTGACGGGGGGGGGGTGGTTGAAGAGGTACTGACCTCTTTAGACGACTGGCTTGAGACCACGGTCTGAGAAGAGAACGTAGCCGAAGTGGGACCGGTCTCTTCAAGTCCCTTCGCTCTTTCGATGCAAAGGTTCTCCAGACTCCCGCTGCATCTTTTAGCTGTGCTCTTAGCACTGGGTCTGTTACTGATGCGAATTGAAGAGAGCCCAAAACCCTCTCTTGTTCGCGTCTTGATATCCTCTCGGAACCTAGAAGTCTCCTGACAGACCCCGCTATTTCCTTCCTTTTCAACATAGGAATGGAAAAACGGTGTGACACTAGATCCCAGTGAATTCCCAACCACTGGAACCTCTGAGCTGGAGAAAGACGAGACTTCTTTCTGTTGATCATGAAACCTAGATGTTCCAGGAACTGTATCACTTGTAGGGAAGCCTGCAAGCATTCCGCTCTGGATGCTGCCCACACCAACCAATCGTCCAGGTAGGCTACTACCTGGAACCCTTTTAGGCGTAACTGTTTGAGCGCTGCGCTCGCAAGCTTCGTAAAGATCCTTGGGGCTATGTTTAGCTCTGAAAGCATAAAGTTTTTGTTGTAGCTTGAATCCTAGGTAGGGGGAGAGACGGCGACTTATTGGAACGTGCCAATATGCGTCTGACAAATCGATGGAGACGGTATATGCCCTCTTGGGCAGTAAGGCCCTTATGTGTTGTAACGTTAACATCTTGAACTTGTGGTTCACTATGAACTTGTTGAGTGGTGACAAGTCCAGAATGACTCTGAGTTTCCCCGAGTCTTTCTTGGGAACACAAAACAGCCTCCCTTGAAACTTGATGGACTTTACCCTCCGGATCACCTTTTTCTCCAACAGATCTTGAATGTACTCCTCCAAAACGGGGGTGGAGTGTTGGAAAAATTGAGGGCACTGGGGCGGAGTACTGTACCAACTCCAACCCAGTCCATTTTTGAGCAGGCTGTGGGCCCAGGGATCGAAGGTCCAGCGATCCCGGAAATACTGTAGTCTCCCACCTACCGGCGACACTTCACTTTGACTGCCCTGCAGTCTTGCCTCCCTGGCCGCGACCACCTCTGAATCCTCTTCCCCTAGAGGGGCGTCTCGCCGAACCTCTGGCTGCACCTCTGGGCTTTGCTCGAAACGTGGTCGATTGCCCTTCGAACACTGGATTGAATGCCGGGGATGCTGATGACACGGCTTGGGGTACCCATTGGAAGGTGGTCGGGGTCTGGGCTACCAGTTGTGGTACCGGAGGCAAAGCTGGCTGCTGCTGCTGCTGTCGTTGTGGTCTGAAAGGCTTGGCTGGACGGGAAGAAAACCTCGATTTCTTCGCCTTTCCTTTCGGCTGAGGGCCCTCATCAGGGGAAGACTTCCTCTTAAGGGACAGGCCCCACTTAAGGAGAAGATTACGGTTCTCAGTGGCTGCCTTGTCCACCACCTCTTTGACCACTTCGTTGGGAAAGAGATCTTTACCCCAGATGCTAGATGAAATGAGCCTCTTGGGTTCATGCCTCACTGTGGCCGAGGCGAAAACAAACTCTCTACAGGCCCTCCTCGCTTTGACAAAGCAATAGAGGTCCTTAGTCACCGTGGCCAGATGGATCTTGGCCATTACCATGAACATCTCAGGCATCTTGGGGTCACTAGCCATTGTCTCCATGTTAGTCTGGAGAGACATCGAGGCTGCCAGGCGCTCCTTTGTGTCCAATTCCCTCCGTAGGAGGAATTCCGACAACTTGGGAAGGTTTTCGCCGAACTGCTGACCTGCAATGTCGGCGTCCAACTTCCCAACCGAGAAAGTGAGGTGTACCTCCTTCCAGTCCTTATTATCCAGCGGCAAGGCCAACGACAGTGGTTTGCATTCCTCCAGAGATGGACACGGTTTGCCAGCTTCAACCGCCTTCAAGACGGCCGCGAACCCTTTCTGCATAAAGGGGAAGGCCCTAGCCGGGGAGGATACAAAGGAGGGGTGCTTCTTACTCAAAGCAGCAACTTTAGAGTTTGAGAACCCCCTCTCCTTCAATGCAGATGTTAGGGTAGCTTGAGCCTTGGAGTGATCCAGGATGATCACCTCCTTCGGTTCCGTCTCCTCCTTCGAGGCCGGCTCCTTCTTCAGACGGACATAACAGTCCGGGTAGGCCCCTCTACTGGGCCAGAATTCCACCTCCTCAAGGGGAACTGAGCCCAGTTTCTCCGACATGACGATCTTCCCGATCGTCATCGGCATGTGCTCGGCATATCTCCACGGGTTGGCATCCGAGCACAGAGGAAGGTCCTTCACGTTGAGCTTCTTTGGAGGTCCACGTGATGCTGTGATCTTCTGCATCTGGAGCTCCAAAGTCGCGGCCTTCTGATTATTCTCCCTCTGCATCTGTTGGATCATACCAACGATGGAGGAGAGAGCCTGTCCCAGCTCTGCTGGAAGAGCGGACGAAGTAGAGGGGATAGGTTCAGGGGTCTGAGCCGGAACGTCTGAAGGTACGGGAACCTCTTCCTCCACGGCAATAGGATCTTGATCCTCCTCCTCACCCTCTGCGAGGAGATCCTGTTCCGCACGATCGGACAAGTCAGACATCTTGTCATCCAGCTGGATGTCCTGCATGGCATCCGTAACATCCTCCTCCACTGGGATCTGGACGAGAGGGATCTCCGGCCGAGGCTGGGGAACAACAGCGTCAGTGGAAGCTTTGGGAAAAAGGTATGCCCTCATCTTCTCATTAGGAAGATAAGGTCCAGTGGTGTTCTTCTGAAAACCCCTTACCCATAAACGGAGCTTCTCCCTCGCTGCATCCCTTGACTCCGCCGACCTAGGGGATTCAAAAGCCTCTGATAGCAGGTTAGTACATACTGCACATACCTGCGGATCCCAGTAGCGATGGTCATCATTGGAGGCTGCGCAAGCCGCGTGCCTCCTACACGAGACATGTCCGCAAAAGTTCTTGCTGCGGACATTGCAGAAGACACTATCACATTTCGGATGCTCCTCCTGTAAAAGAAGAAAATTTCCATGAATATCAAGTGAATTTCAATTCACATGTAAATATGAGTATTCACAAAGAATAAGGGAAAGACACCTACTTGTGAAACCCACACAATCACCTGTGGAAGCCCACCAGCCAAAAATCACGTAGTTAGTCTTTACTAGAATAACCAGAGATCATATTTCCCAAGGAAATTAGGTGTAGCTCACACCTAAGGTAAAGTTTTACCATTCTGGCCAGGGATGAAAAGAATTCTCTTTTTATCCTTGTAAGGCGACACCAAGTGATTGCACAAAGTAACACAAGTAAGTTAGAAAAGACAGTGTTGTAACCTACTATATCATGGTCTCCCTTGGTTGAATACACCACCCAAGAAAGAACATACAGTACATGAGGGTGGTGTGCCGGCCGGCTATTGCCGGTCAGTACCCCCCCCCCCCTTTTTTCCAAAGGTAGATCTCAAGTACACAACTCCAGATCACCCCTATTGGGGAGAACTCCAGATCTCATGCCTGAACCGGCCGGCAGTGGTTGCCGGTCCGCAGCCACCCGGGTAGCACTGTGTTGCCGGCCATCACTCTTAGTGGCCGGCTAACCGGGCAGTGTAGCAGGCCGGCCGGCAGCGGTAAGCAAACCCCGCCGGCTGGCCTCTACACCAGGTAGCGCTCGGCTGCCGGCCGCCACTCGTAGTGGCCGGCAGATGAGCAAGAGACCGGCCGGCAAAGGTATATAACCACCGCCGACCGACAGCAAGAGAACTGGAGAACACCCCCCCCCCACCGGCGGCCGGCCTGTAGGACGGCAGACGGCAAGGACAACACATAAGAAGACAACAGAATGAGTGCCGGGCTAAGAGGCTATGAGCCTCTGTGCCCGGCACCCGAAAGAGTGCCGAGAGGAAGGGGAGACACTAAGTCAGGCTTCCTAACCGCTGCTTACTGAATCTACAGACGGCAGCAGTGGAGGGACCAAGAAAGGACCGGGCAGCACTCAAAAGAAAGGGTCTCTGCCGGTCGGCACACTCTGCCGGCCGACAGGGGACCACGTCAGTTCCCCATCCTAACCTAGGCTAGGTACGGATGCGGACGACTGACACAAAGGAAACGGAAAAATAGAAGGGAAGGACAGAGGGTCCTATCCAACCTTGCCTTGGTTAAGGGTCATTCCCAACTAAGAGAGCTCATCTCAGCCAGAGAAATCCCGGGAGGGAGGCCGGCACTACTGGCTGCCTCCCTAAAACCAAGGCAAGGAAGGAATTGCTATTCCAGAAAGGGAACATATCCCGAATCCAGAACGGCAAAGAGGACAAGTCTGAGGGGTCACCGAGCGAAGGGATCACTACAGGAACCCAACAAGGTGAACCAAGGGGGATAAACCCCTTATGCCCGTGTCAGTCAGCCAGGGAGACTCTGCCCCACGCTAGACCAACAC
>NC_090734.1:72657613-72702613 GCF_036898095.1 Palaemon carinicauda
GGTGCGTGACAGAGGGCGGGGGGGGGATCTTAAAAGGATCCGTGAAGTGCGGGACCAAGCGGGAGAAGCCTGTACACAACTTAATATTAAATAACATAACAAGGTACCACGGAACGAGTCGAGACTCCCCGCCGATTGTCGCCAAACGAGCTACGGAAAGAAACGACTACGACCGGGTAGAGTAGTGGGGAAACGTAATGTACGTTAATGAATAATAGAATGCCTCACAGAACAACGGGAAACCGCCCGTGCAAAGCGGATGCCCCCGGGAGTGGAACATAGGCGCTTATAAGAAATCGGCGGGAGGCTAGGAGTAGGTGGCTACGAGACGATATCAGGTATACCAACCTGCCAGACACACGAGTGATATGATCACGTGGAAAGGTTAAAAACTCTATAAAAAACATAACACGTGGTAAATAAGAGAGGAAGTCATGCTGGATGATAATAACAATAATAAAATTAGCTAGAAATCAATCGTAAAACAAACGAGGGCGCGAACAAGAGACAGAAAGGAACAAGCCTGGCAGCGCTAGGAGTAGGCAGGGCTACCAACAAAACACAGGGTCAGTGAAGTGCTAACAAAATGAAAACTAAATTGTAATAAATGACTCATGAAAGCCTCTCGAACTAATGCAATCATACGAATGACGTTAGAATAGTAAGCGAGTCCGTGGCGTGCGAACGTAAATAAGCTAAGATATGATATGTGGAAAAGAACGCCGATGGCGATCAGGCATGCCAACCTCCAATATACGCACATGAATATGAAATGACTTATCATAAAACAGGACAATATAAAATTGATACGGTGTGTGAACCGTGGAGATCCGTAAAGTTCACAACGAGAAACAATCAGTATGGAGGACTAATTGAAAATCGTTAGAACGAACGAGAGAGAGAGAGAGAGAGAGGAGGGAGCCTGTACCGAGGGAGACCCAGCAAGCTCATGAATAAAAACTGAATAATATAAACCATAACGGACAAGGCTCCCTCCAAAATCTCAAAACTCATATCTCTGGTACTTAACTTAGATGTAGTGACAGTGGAGTCGGACATCTTGAGGTAAATCCAGAGAAAAACAGCGAAAAGTACACACAACACAAAGTATTGTTATCACACTGCGTGCTAAAAAAGGAGTGACGTCACTGGCGTGGGTTGGTTAGTAGTAGTACGAGGTTGAACGGCGCCTCGCTGTTCGGGGATTTTGACAGGAGACATCTAAATGGTGCGAGGCTTCTGGTTGTGATTTATCGCGCCCCAGTATTATATCGACACCTTATACAGGTGAGCGAGCTGGGTTCAACCTGGCATTCCCATGCAATTTTTTTCTCTGGTAATATATAGCAGTTATATACCTTAGAAATAGTGCTAAAGGAGCATTTCACTGGCCGACACGTGTCGAAGCCCAGAAAACTGATTTTGAGCAAAGCGAAAAATCTATTTTTGGGTGATATGGCCATGTTGTCCTGATGGACCCTCCCTTCTTTCAAAAGGAAAACAACAACTATGTAATGAAAGACCCCACCCGAAACTACTCTATCTGCGGCTATTCCTGGTTAAATGCAACAAGGAATAATGCGCCGTAGTATTACAGGGAGGGAGTTCACCGGGTACCTTGATAACAGCTCCCCTTCGTTCGCCACTCTTCCCCCTCAAAGAGTAAAATCTATTCGCGGTGAAGATTGGTATGTGTCGTATCAAAAAATACGTCCCCTGATATTATGCGATATCCTTAAAGATATTTGTTCCGTAACTGGAATACAAACTACGTTATTTAATAGGAGTATTACTTTCGGCGTAGCTGAAATGACGAGCCACTAGTTTTTAATGAGGGTTTACTACCCACACCGCTAGTTAGCGGGGGTAGGGGAGGGTAGCTTGGTACCTCCCCCCCTCTCACACACCTGTGCTTGAGCTCACTTTGCTTCGGCTCGGATGGTGATCGGACGTGTCCGCTCTCATCCTCGCCGTCATTTGGCAGCCATTTAATTGCTTTTGTTCTTTTATTTTTCTAGTTCTGTATATGTGAAGTTGGCCTCTGCGATCATTCGCACCTGCCCTGGGTTTCCTGACCGCCCCTGTGGAACATTCATGTCGGCGGTCGAGACTGATCATCACGCCATTTGTCCTTTTTGTCGGGGCTAATCGTGTGATAGCAACAACAAGTGTAGTGAGTGTAGGGAGTGGTCTGCCTCCCAGTGGGAGAGGTTTTCGCGACGACGGAAGAAGAAGTCCAAACGGGATATTTCTCCTTCGAAGGTTGTTTCGAAAGGAGAAAAACCCAAGGCCTCTTCTTCCGTTGCCCAAACCTCCTCCGAAGCTCCCACTCGGTCGGTCTCTTTCGAGAGACCGTTGAGTGGTAACGTAGACCGATGCATTGTTTATCAACCTCGGGGCTCGAGAGATGATGTTGCTTCCCCTAGCAAAGCAGCTCCACCTCTCCCCCCGGGGAGGCTATGTCACTAACCTCCCTTTTGCAGCTTTGGTCCTCCTTAGGGCTTACGGGTTCGCCCTCCAAGGAGGTTTTGATTAACTACATCCGATTGAGTGCCGCTGTCAAGCAATCGTCGTCACCATCAGAGGTTGATCCTCTGTCTCTTGTCGACGTTGTGGTGTCAGAGGTATCCAATGCGGTATCACCCATCACCTCTTCCACTCCAAACTCTACGGTAGCTGATGGCTTAGTTTCTCCTGTTCCTGTTCAACCTACGAGGGAGAAACTAAGTCCATCATCAGTCTCTCCTGCTAGTGTTTCTTTCTCTCGGGGGAGTTCACTTACAGAGACTCCTCTACGGAGGACTGCAGAACGTCAGTTTGCTGATCCAACGGCCCGCAGAGGGCGCATTCATCGGAAGGCTCATCTTCCTCTTCGCCATAGAGGCCTTCCTTCACCTGCGGTGAGGAGGCGCCTCTTTGGTTCAACATCTTCAATGCAGTCCACCGCAGAGGAACATCTAGACCAATCATCCATCACTGTTCCTGCATTGGTCCTGGACCTTTCTGCAGATCGTTCGCTATCTCCTTCAGTGGATGGTCGTCATTTTAAAGGACACGTCGACCTTTCACCCGACAGACCTGCCGACCTGCCGTCGCCGTTTCTACATGGGCCTAACAAGGCTTCACCTAAGCACGCTGTTGCGCGCCAACAACATATGCGCTACGCGCCAACGAGATCTGACGAACGCTCTTTAGTAGCTCGTCATGCCCCATCCCTAAACCCTAACACAGGGCATCAAGGGCATACGTGCCAACTCGCGCATACGCTCCAACAGGAGCATAGCTCCATCACGCGCTATGCCTGCCCTCATGCGCATATGCGCCCACGTTCTCCTGCACGCCAGGTCTTGCCTGCGCGCCCTGCGCAAACTGCGCCCACGTGCCCTGCGCAAACTGCGCCCACGCGCCCTGCGATTATGCGCCAACATTTTCCTACGCGCCCGCGCCCAGCTGCGCGCCAGCGATCACCTGCGCGCAAACCACCTGCACGCCATCAACCTCCTGCGCAATGACGATCTCCTGTGCGCCAGCGCTCTCCCTCGTGCTAACAGTTTCCTGCCTGCGCGCATACGCGCCCAACATCCAACTCTCCTGCGCGCCATGCTGCGCATCATCCTACGTGCCAGGAAAAACCTGCGTGCCAACGATCAACAGAAAGCAGTACTTCTGGGAAGTCAGCAATGCTGCCTTTTCCCACGCGCCAACCAGTACCAACGCGCTAGCGCTCACCTGCGCGCCAGCCTTCTCCCGCGCGCATCCGCAAGGATACGAGCGCGTGCCTTGCGCACACTCACCCATCCTCTCCAAGGGATGCACGCCAACATTCTCCCGTGCTCCTGCGCGCCCCACATGATTCAACTGCGCGCCCGCACGCTAGGGAACTTTCTCCTGCGCGCGTGCGCCTTACGGCCGGACACGCGAACTCTCTCCTGCGTGCCTGCGCACTCAACGTGATAATCCTGGGCGCCCGCGCACAGGATTTTCTCCCTCGCGCGAGCGCCATTATTTTCCCTCGCGTGAACGTCAATATCCTCCCGCACGCGAGACTACTGAACGACGTACGGCAAGGTCGCCATCGCCTCGTTCCTCTCCCCGCAAGCGCATACCACCGCGCATTGTGGGAGAAAGGAAACATCCAGAGGGGTCCAGGATCCAAAAGCTACCACAGGCGAACCCACCAATGATGGTAACTTCTCCCAGGGATCCTTCAATCCCTGTCCCTTCAAAGGGTATGTCTAACAGCGCGTCTGTCAGTCAACAGCCCTGGTTCGGTGCCCTGATCAGAGCTGTAACTTAGGCTTTCAAGCCTGTCTTCTCTGAATTGGGACACAGAACCATGGCTTCCTCTACCCCTTTGAAGATAAAAAGAGGAGTTCCAGACACTGTCACTTCCCCAAGGGTGAAACTGACTCCACGCAGACCTTCGAGGCAGGTTCCTTCTAGTTCTCAGACTGCCTCTCCTTCCCTTTCGGACGAAGATTTCCCATCCCCAAGGGAATCACGCGAGGAGAGACTTTCCCCCATCGCACTAATGGAGGAAACCTCTCTTCACGCCGAGGGGTCTACTCAGTCGGGGATTGGAAGGAACATGCCACCCTTGTCAATGTTGGAGTCTTATATCCTTCCCAGAAAGGAATCTAAAGACTCCAAAACATTGCCGAAGTCCTCTACTAGGACTAGGATGGAGCCAACTAGCCACTCAGGGAATGTCCGCGACTCTCCCCAAGAAGAGCCTTCGGGGATAGAAGGAGACTTGCCTGCAAGTAGCAGGAGGAGACCAGCAAGAGTCGAAACATGCGTTTTGGCAAGTTCTGACTCTAATGAGGGCTCTCAATGGGAATGGTACTCGAAAACCCTGTAAGACCAGTGCAGCCCTGCCCTGGTCTCAGGGGGTTAAGAGTACCAGGGACAAGATCTCACAACTGCTCTCCGAGATGTCTTCCTCCAACCGTTCCGGTGCCACCAACAAGCTCCTCCCACCTCCTCGCGTACAGCAGAGGAGGTACTTCGAGATCCTAGAGGAGACTTGTTTAGCTCCTCCTCTTCACCACTCACTGGAAGAGCTAACAAGGGGAGTCCCTCTTGAGAGACTCTCCAACCAGCAGGTCTCATTCTTGGCAGCCGAGATCCTCAACCATGAGAAAGTTGCGAAGTGTGCTATGCAAGCCACTTCGTGGCTCGATATCTGGTTGGGGACCTTAGGTATCCTGATACGTTCTGAGGACTTTTCCAAGGAACATACCAGGAAGGCTATGGAAACCTTCCTGCTCTCAGGTACTCGCACGATCGAGTTTCTGGCCCACCAAGTCTCGAATTTGTGGGCAAATACCATCCTGAAACGTCGGGATGCAGTAGCGGAGAGATTCCATCAGAAGGTCCCTAGCGCCGAGATCAATAGGCTCAGACATTCCTCCCTAGAGGGATCCCTCCTGTTCGAGCCTAAGGATGTGGAACATGCCGCTGAGAGGTGGAGGAAGTCTCATCAAGACTCCCTCCTTCATAGGGCTTTAATATCCAAGCCCTATAAGCCTCCAGCACCACAGCAGTCCCGTCCAGTCAAGACCACTACGACGACAACAGCAGCGAAGACCTTGGTGTCTAAGCCCTTTCCTGTCAAAGAAAGGAAAGGCAAAAATAGTCCAGTAAATCTAGCCCAAAATAGGGGGTGACCCAGGACAAATTGCCAGAAAAACGAAACCACTTTCATATGTTTAAGTTAGACCTGCCACATGATATATCAAAAATGTAGAAAAATATATTTGGTGGAACATGGTAAAATATGCAAATTAAGGTAGCCATTACTAAAATTTCTGTTTTTGCCTATACTGACAAAAGTAATAGAGCTAGACTTATGAAAATGATATCCATACCCATGTTTTCATGGTCAAGGAATCATATGAGACCAATCTTAGGGATTTGTGATGATTACATCATAATGAATTCAATATGGTTGCCGTGGTAAGCACGAAAAAACTGAAAATCGCAGTAACTTTTACAGAATCCCACCAAAGACAGCAAACTTGGTGTCTATGTGAATGATTATTGAGCTTTCACATGTAGTAGTTATGAGGACTCTCCACAAAATGATGATTAAAAACCAGGACAGATGTTATAAGTCCAAACTGGAGAGTGGTACTAGGTGTTCCGGATGAGAGTAAATGTAACCCTGCCTAATGCACGACACCCGCCTCTGTCATATAGAAGAAATGCCTAAACTGTTTAACCATCATGTTTATTCAGAAGGTCGGGTTAAAAAACCAAGCTTTCATTCTAATATACCAAACTTTGCTTTGTTTTTTAACCCGACCTTCTGAATAAACATGATGGTTAAACGGTTTAGAGGCGGGTGTCGTGCATGAGGCAGGGTTACATTTACTCTCGTCCGGAACACCTAGTACCACTCTCCAGTTTGGACTTATAACATCTGTCCTGGTTTTTAATCATCATTTTGTGGTGAGTCCTCATAACTACTACATGTGAAAGTTTGAGCTCATTCTTTACTTATTTTAACACACTTCTGATCAGTTTCTCTATTTTGCAGGATGCTTGACTGTGTGTTCTGTGGCAAGCCAATTCACAATGGTGAGGCGCTGACAAAGCTGACGCAAAAGGGATGTGATGGAATTGCAAGGGCCTGTGTTGAACGGAATGAAACTGTTGCTGTGGCACCTGGACAACAAATACATACATTGTGTCGCAATAATTTCATCAATCCAAATTGCATACAAAGAGACAAACGTAAGCTTGACGAAGAGGACAATCAATCGAATGACAATCGTTTTAGTCTCCGTTCAGCAACTCCAACCCATTCTATCAAGGACCATTGCGTATTCTGTGGTGTAGGCGATAGATACAATGGGAGGAAGACAGACTATAAACTCATTTCAGTGCGAACAAAAATATATTCCAAAAGTATCATGGAATGTTGTGATAAACGCAATGACTCATGGTCTGAGACAGTGAAAGCAAGATTAGTTGTTGCTGGAGAAGACCTTTTTGCAGCTGAGGGTGTCTATCACAAGGCTTGTGACTCGAACTTTAGAAAGGGCAATCAGATACCACAGTTCCTCAGCTGTACAAAAAATGAGTACGGCACCAGTGCAAAAAAAATAAAAGTTGGATGCCCAGGGGATTCAGAAAAAGAATCTGCTTTCCTTAAAGCTGTTGAAAATTTAGAAGCAAATGATGTAGAACAGACAACTGTCAACGATATAATCACAAAGATGGCAGAACTATTAGGACCCAATTGTGAACCGTATACGTTTAAACATACGAAAAAAATGCTTCAGAAACACTTTGGTGACAGCATTTTGATAACTGAGATTAATGGTACTGAAACTGTTGTGACATTCAGGCGTAAGGCACAATCTATACTCAACAATTTCTATCAGCAATCAAGGCAGCTTGACTGTGAGTTAGAAAAGTTACGAATGGTAGAGGCAGCCGCCAACTTAATTAAGAGCGACATAAAGTCAATCATTCAGTCCAAGGAGTTATATCCGAGTACACTTGAGATGGCTTCAACTGAGAAGACTCTGTCATATCTACCAAATTCATTGAAACGTTTTCTTGATGTCCTATTTGTTGGAAAGGAGAAGAATTTAAAGATAAGCTCAGTTGGTCAAGCAATGATGCAGGCAACCCGCCCTAGGGTTATCACTGCTCCACTCCAGCTAGGCCTGGGTGTTCAGTTACATCATCACTTTGCTTCTAGATTTCTGTTAGATACCCTGTACCAGCATGGATTTACATCCTCCTACTCCGAGGTACTTAAATATGAACGATGTGCAGCTGTAAGCGCAGGCATTGACATTCCAGGTTTTCTTCAAGGTCACTTTATGCAGTATGTGGCAGATAATGTCGACCACAACATCAGAACACTTGATGGCAGTGGAACTTTCCACGGAATGGGAATTATCACCGCGATCACTCCCAAAATTGACCATGCATCAGTAATCAAACGTATAAGTATGTCTGCAGAGGACATTGCAAAGGTTGGGAGGATACGTATACATCAATTCTCTCCAATGAATGAAGGCTTGGCTACATTGAAGTATGAGAAACTGAAGGGAGATGATGAAATGCTAGGAGACAGGCTCATGGACATAGACCTGTTATGGAAAGTGTCATTCTGTGCGAAACCTCGCCGACCTGGATGGTCCTGGATGATGCAGCTGATAACTCATGGTGAGCATCCAGGACAGGCATCTACTATGTTTTTGCCCATGATAGACTTAAACCCAAGTGATATGAATTGTGTCTATTCTACCCTCATCTTTGTTTCTGACCATGCACATCGATATGGAGTGACACCCATAATAACGTTTGACCAACCTCTCTGGTGGAAAGCCATGACAATAGTGGAAAGTGAAGATCCAAGCACACAGCTACATTCAGTTATAATCCGTCTTGGAGGTTTTCACACTTTAATGAGTTTTCTCGGGAGCATAGGACACTTGATGGCCGGAACTGGACTCCAAGAATTGCTGGAAATGATCTTTGCTTCCAATACCGTTACACACATTATGAGTGGAAAGGCTGTTGCAAGGGCTGTACGTGGTCACCTGTTGCTTGACACTGCTTTGAACACAGCTTTGATTGCAAAAACATTCGGCCTTCAGCTAAATGGCACCTCTGCTACAGAAGATCACGACGATGAGGATAGCTCAACGGTCATGGAGTTTCAGGATGATAACACCTTTGAGGATATAGATCCTTTATCGGTTTCAGTTCTTAATGGTGCGGAAATCCCTCTCCCAACTGAAATTCAGGAACTTGGAATTTTAGTTGATGAACTTCTAGAAGGACAAATGGTACCATCTGAGATAAGTTCATCACCAGCATTCCATTCTGTCAAGGAAAGATTACTGAATGCACTAAATGCAGTAGAACATAAAACAGGGAAACTGTGGGTTATGTATATGAAATTGATTGACATTGTTCGAAACTTCCTGAGGTCGGAACGAACAGGTGACTGGAAGTTGCATCTTGCAACCTTGCAAAATATGTTGCCTTATTTTGCTGCCTCTGGACATAACTTGTACACAAAGTCGGTGTACCTATATCTGCAGAAAATGTGGAAGCTGGAGGATTCCAATCCAGATATCTACTCCAACTTCATGGACGGTTTGCACGTCGTGCGAAGGTCGGATCGTTATTGGGCAGGACTGTCCCCAGATTTGGTTATAGAACAAGTTCTCATGAGAAGCCTTAAAACAACGGGTGGTTTGACGAGAGGACGGGGTATGACAGAAACACAGCGACTGGTATGGTGTCTGTCCAGACCTATTTGCGCAGAGGTCAATGATGCCATGCAGCAACTGACTTCAGTTAAGTATGCAACAAGTGAGCAGCATAAAGATCTGTCAAAGGCACGTCAGGCAAAGGACATAGCCGATACCAACAAACTCGTTTCAATACTGGCAGAAAGGAATCCATTTGAAGAAAGTATGTTATTGCAAAATATTGTGACAGGGGTAGCTACTAGAGAGGACGTTAATGTAGAGTTAGCCAAGGAAGTTGGACAGAAAATTCTTGAGGATATGACAGGAAATATTGTTAATCAATATGTATTTCGGAAACGAAATCAGGTTATAACACCAGAATCAAAGTCAACTATCAAAATTGATGGGGAGAAAGTGAACATCGATCCCCAGCTACTGTTTCAGAGACTGGTGATCGCCGGAACACAGGCTACAGATCTGCTGGATGCCTTTCAGTATGAACTATGCTCTTATCCACCAGCTCTGTTTGAGACCAGGCACGTTCAGCTTAAAGCCAACAAACCAGCCCTTGCAAAAGCTATTTGGGATTTGATCCCACAGGATGATCGTCCGGACAAACCTTCCAATTGCCAATATGTACTCGATGGTGGTGCCCTACTTCACAGGATTCCATGGCAAATTGGAGACACCTATAAGTCGATCCTTCAAAGGTACACGTCATATGTGAAGAAACGTTATGGAAAGGCAGTCATCGTTTTTGATGGTTACACCAGTGGGCCATCAACGAAAGATAGTACCCATCAAAGACGCCTAGGAACGCGCCAAGGAAGAGCAGTCAATTTTCAAACTCAGATGTCGCTCAAGATCAAAAAAGAGGAATTCCTATCAAATGATGAAAACAAGCAACGTTTCATTAATTTGCTTGGTGATTCCCTTGAAGCTGCTGGTTGTGAAGTTCACCACGCAAAAGATGATGCTGATCTACTTATTGTCCAGACCGCAATAAAGGTTGTGTCGCAGTGTAATGTTATTCTCGTTGGAGATGATACAGATCTTCTTGTCCTTCTATGTTATCATACTAAGAATGTGAAGTATAATATGTTCTGGAGGCCGGAGCCTAAAAAGGGAAAAAAGGAGCAACTTCTGAACATTGGACATGTATGTCAGAAACTTGGAGATGATCTTTGCAATAGCATTCTTTTTGTCCATGCGTTCCTTGGCTGTGATACAACTTCACGTGTCTGGTTATGGAAAGGGTGTGGCACTGAAGTTGGCACAGGACAGTGAATACTTTTGTGACCTTGCTAAGGTGTTTGGCAACTATGATTCCAGCGAGGATGAAATAATTCAGGCAGGGGAGAAAGCTATGCTTTGTGTGTACAAGGCAAAACCAGATGGCAATCTGGATTCACTGAGACACCACAGGTTTCAAGAATTAGTTGCCACTAGCAAAAAAGTTATTCACCCCAAATCATTGCCACCAACTTCAGGGGCAGTAAAGTACCACAGTTTCCGTGTTTTCCACCAAGTTCAGGCGTGGAAGGGTAACAGCCTGAATGCTGAAAATTGGGGGTGGAAGATCATCGAAGGAAAAATGTTCCCCCTTATGACTGATTTGGACGTTGCTCCAAAATCACTATTGGAAGTGGTAAGATGCAAATGCAAGACAGGGTGCGGAAAACGTTGTGGGTGCAGACGACTGGGTCTTGACTGTACACCAGCCTGCAGTGAATGCAGGGGGATCTGTGAGAACATGAACTTGGAGAACACTGACGAGACTTCAGATGATGATCGTGATATCTTGGGCATGTGAACCTACATTTAAGGAGAATTAACTGGCATGCCTTGGTTTCAATTTCAACAAACTGACACCTGCATTATAGATAAATAGACTCATTTACCATGAAAACCTATAAATAGACACCAAGATTGTTGTCTTCGGTAGGATACTGTCGAAGTTATTGCGATTTTCAGTTTTTGCGTACCAACCATGGCAGCCATATTGAATTCATTATGATGTAATCATGACAGCTCCCTGAAATTAGTCTCAAATGATTCTTCGACCATGAAAACATGGGTATAGACACCATTTTCATAATTCTAGCTCTATTACTTTTGGCAATATAATCAAAAACAGATATTTCGACAATGGCTACCTTGAATTGCATATTTCACCATGTTCCACCAAATATATATTTCTACATTTTTGATATTTCTTTTAGCATGATAATTAAAAGTCATTGCAAGTAATTTCATTTTTCTGGCAATTTGTCCTAGGTCAAATGGTAGATTTACTGGACTAAAAGTCCTCCGCGGGAGGCAAGAATCCTAGAGGGAGCAGCCGAGGCTGCAAACGCTAGGATAGGCAGTCCCCCTGCATTTCCACCAGTGGGGGGATACCTACAAAGTTACTCAAACAGGTGGAAGCAACTCGGGGCCGATTCCTGGACAATCTTCGTGATCAGTCTAGGATATCGCGTCTCGTTCATAACTTCTCTACCTCCCCTGACGACGAATCCAGTGTCATTGAACTCCCTTGCCATGGGATCGGCAAGGGGGCAAGCCCTTCGGGCAGAAGTCCATACCCTGTTGAAGAAGGGCGCTCTTCAAGAGGTCCTCGACGGATCCGCAGACTTCTTCAGTCAACTCTTTCTTGTAAAGAAGGCATCTGGAGGCTGGAGACCAGTCATCGACCTCTCAGCCCTGAACAAGTTTGTCAAACAAACTCCGTTCAGCATGGAGACGGCGGACACGGTCAGACTAGCAGTAAGATAGCAAGACTTCACATGCACACTGGACCTAAAGGACGCGTACTTCCAGATCACAGTTCATCCGTCTTCAAGGAAGTACTTAAGATTCAGCCTATACAACAGAATATACCAGTTCAAGGTGCTGTGCTTAAGTCTCTCCACAGCACCACAAGTCTTCACCAGAGTGTTCACCCTAGTATCATCTTGGGCACACAGGATTGGCATCCGTCCTCCGTTATCCGGACGACTGGTTAATCCTAGCAGACTCGGTGTCAACCCTTCTTCAACACCGGGACAAATTTCTGGGACTTTGCCAAGATCTGGGGATCATGGTAAATCTTGAGAAGTCTTCACTGCTTCCCACTCAAAGACTGGTACAGTGGTACCTCTACATACGAATTTAATCTGTTCCACAACCGACTTCGGATGTAGAAAATGTTCGGATGTAGAAACGAATTTTCCCATAAGAATACATTGAAATAGGATTAATCCGTGCTTGAGCCCAAAAACCCATGATAACTCTTTAATAAATTACTGCACATAATTACACGTGACAATATGCACTCTAAATTAGATAATAGACATGTAAAAAAGAATAATTATCAAAAAATAATAAATAAGAAACGAGTTTTTAGCGTCACTTTACCTTAGAAAGTCCAGCGCAGGTGTCGGTCTTGCTACGCAGAGAGGAGACGGACGGGCGGCTAGGAGGTAGAGAGGGTGACTACGATAAACGTACACTACCGTAACTTATTCAAACTTACACTAAGTGAACTTTAACCTATCTTAGCTTATTTATTTTTTTTTATTTTTATGTTTTATATTTTTTTTTACATTTTCTTTTTTTTCTTTTTGATGATTAATTTTAATCACTTTCACTCTCTACACTTAAAATTGATTGAATTTTTTTCTCTTCACCGTTTTCTTTGAACCACTTCCTTCCTCTTCATCACGAGTTTGCTTCGTAGTTTTTTAAAGAAGCTATCGATAGAAAGTTGCTTGGTACGGCTTTTCAGAAGGTTTCGAAAATGAGTTAGGCAAACATCATCGAACTGCGCAACTACACGACAAACCTGCAATTTTTTTGGATGGTATTTGTCGATGAAGTCGACCACGTCTTGATATTTTCCTAACATCTCTTTTATTTGTGCCGAACCTAACACATGTTCTACCTCCTCGATCCCTTCCTTGTCATCACTCATGTGCTCAGACATAGCATGGAGTTCCTTGAGCTCCTCTGTAGTAAGTTCGTCGTGATGTTCGGCGACGAGTTCCGTGATGTCATCTGCGTCGACCTCCAGACCCATGGACTTGCCAAGGGAGACGATTTCCTCTATGTCTTCCGCTGCACCCACCACGGGATCAGGTTCGGGGTCAAAACCCTCGAAATCTCGAGGAGAAACTGCATCAGGCCACTGCTTCTTCCAGGCAAAATTGAGGGTTCTTCGAGTTAATCCCACCCAAGCCTGATCTATGATCTTCAAGCAGTGCACGATGTTAAAGTGGCTTTTCCAAAATTCACGCAAAGTTAAGTTTGTGATTTGAATAGGTGCTTGGTGTAGAGCTTCTTGAAGTTCGAGATGACTTGCTGGTCCATGGGCTGGAGGATAGAGGTGGTATTCGGTGGAAGATACAGCACCTTTATGAACTTGAATTCTTCGAAGATATCATCTTCAAGTGCGGGGGGGGGGGGGGGGTGAGTTGGTGCATTGTCAAGGCATAGCAGGCACTTTAAAGGCAATTTCTGCTTATGAAGATACTTCTTCACAGACGGACTGAAAACTTGGTTAACCTATTGGACAAAGAACTGCTTAGTGACCCAGGCCTTCGAGTTGGATCGCCAGAAAATATGAAGCTGGTCCTTATCCACATTCTGTGCCTAAAGGCCCTAGGGTTCTCCGAATGGTAAACCAGTAAGGACTTGACTTTAAAGTCCCCGCTAGCATTGGCACATGGGGCAAGAGTCAACCGATCCTTCATTGACTTATGCCCAGGCAATTTCTTCTCTTCGGCAGTGATGTAGGTTTGACTGGGCATCTACTTCCAAAACAGCCCGGTTTCATCACAATTGAACACCTGCTGCTCTACGTAGCCTTCTTCCTGCACGGTCCTTTCAAAGCTCTTCACAAAGTCAGCTGCAGCCTTTGTGTCCGCACTAGCAGCCTCTCCGTGGCGAACAACTGAATGAATCCCGGACCGTTTCTTAAATTTTTCAAACCAGCCACGAGATGCCTTGAAATCGTCTGAGGAAGGTTCGGTTGAACTCTCCCCAGCATCACCCCCAGAGCTCGCCTCCTTCAAGTCAATGAAGATGGCGTGAGCCTTCTCGCAGATGATAGTTTCGTTGATGGTGTCGCCAACAATCGCTCTGTCCTTGATCCAGATTAGCAGAAGTCGTTCCATCTCTTCTATGACAGTGCTATGATGTTTTGAAATGATGGTGATCCCCCTAGAAGGTTTCACTGCTTTAATGGCTTCTTTCTGTTTCAAGATTGTCGAGATCGTCGACATATTTCGGCCGTATTCTTTTGCAAGTTCACTCACGCGGACGCCACGCTCATGCTTTTCAATAATTTCTTGCTTTACTTCTAAAGAAAGCATTGCCTTCTTCCTTTTCTCACCACTACCACTACCACTTGCGAAACTAAGCCTTTTAGGACCCATGCTTTACGTAAAAAACCGTAAAAGGATGTACGTAAAAAATCACGATTAAAATACAGTTAATAGCAGAACGCACAGGGCGCAACCACACGAAGCCGACGAGAACAGAGGAATGACCCAAGCCACGCTAATTGAGGGTCCCTCCGAGGTCGAAGTGCTGCCTTTTATCGGTGGAAATAAAAAATACATCTTGCGCTATGAGTAACATCTACGCGTACGGGTATTGTTTACTTCGGGTGTCGAAAAAAAATTCAGGTGTAGAGTAGGAACGTGTTCGAATTGTACTTCGCGTGTCGAAAAATTTGGATACAACCGGTACGACAAAAATTGCTTACTTCGTGTGTCAAAATAAAATTCGGGTGTAGAGTCGAAAAATTGCTCGAATTTTACTTCGGAAGTTGGAAAATTCGGATGTAGATACGTTCGTGTGTAGAGGTTCCACTGTATACTTAGGCATGATTACGTCTTCGCGGTCACCTATCATCGCTGGCCCGTCTAGTTCCCAATGGTTGCCTCAGGATGAGATCCCTCCAGCGTTCGACTCCCCGGACATCCAGATCCCCATGGGACCTGCCGAACTGACGGATCTCCAGTGGTGGGTGGCAGACGAGAGCCTACGAAAAGGAGTGGATCTTCTCGTCCTCCCCCAGATTTGATGCTGTTTTTGGACGCTTCAAACAAAGGGTGGGGGGCCCACGTGCTGCACCATACGACCTCAGGCCTCTGGTTAGAGTCAGAAAGGTACCTCCACATAAATCTCCTAGAGATGAAGGCCGTCTTTCTAGCCCTTCAACAGTTCCAACAGTACCTGCAAGTCACTTTGTGGTGGTGATGAGCGACAACACCACATTAGTGGCCTACATCCTCAAACAAGGAGATACTTTTTCGCAGCAACTATCCCATCTAGCAGTAGAGATACTGAGATGGGCCGAAATCCACTTGATACGACTATCGGCACGCTTCATTCCAGGCAAATGGAATGTGCTCGCCGACAACCTGAGCAGAGCATCTCAGATAGTGAGTACCGAGTGGTCTTTGGATCATCTAGTAGCCAACAAAGTCCTGACTCTGTGGACCTCTTCGCAACGGCCCTGAACTTCAGGCTCCCGCTGTACTGTTCCCAAGTCCCAGATCCCAAGGCTCTCTGGCAAGATGCTTTCCAACAACGGTGGGACAACATCGACGTTTACGCCTTTCCCCCGTTCTGTCTGGTGAGGAGGGAACTCAACAAGACCAGAACATCGGTCAATCTTTCAATGACCCTCATAGCTCCGGTATGGCATCATGCAGAATGGTTCCCGGACCTTCTGCAACTCCTAACGGAGCCACCAAGAGAACTCCCTCCACAACACAATCTACACAAACAACCACATGCCAACATCTTCCACAAAGCCGTAGGTTCACTACGGCTTCACGCATGGAGACTATCTAGCATCTCCTATCTGAGAGAGGATTTTCGCAACAAGTTGCGATCAGGATGTCTGGACACCTGCGAAAGTCTTCAGTAGCAGTCTATCAGGCAAAGTGGAAAGTCTTATTTTGTTGGTGTCGTGGAAGGGGTATCTCTCCACTCAATGCCACTATTCCAACAATAGCGGAGTTCTTCGTGTATTTGCGTGAAGAAATGCGCCTTTCAGTCTCGGCAGTGAAAGGCTATCGCTCAGCCTTAAGCCTCGCCTTCAGGCTGAAAGGAATGGACATTTCCTCATCGCTAGAACTTTCTCTACTCATACGAAGTTATGAACTTACCTGCCCTCAGTCGGAAGTGAGACCTCCCCCATGGAATGTGGTTCGAGTTCTCAGGTCTCTTAAGAGACCTCCCTATGAATCATTACGCCAGGCATCAGATCGCCACCTAACCTGGAAGACAGTATTCCTGCTAGCTTTGGCCTCGGCCAAGCGAGTCAGCGAACTTCATGGTCTCTCGCATGATATCGCCCATTCAAGGCGATGGGGGGAGGTAACGTTCAGCTTCGTCCCTGAGTTTATTGCTAAGACTCAGAATCCAGGAGTAGTGGATCCTCAATTCGACTCCTTCCAGATTTCTAGTCTCCGTACTGTAACAGATGACCCAGACCATCTCTTACTATGCCCAGTAAGGAGCTTGAGGCTGTACCTCAAAAGAACAGCCGCAGCCCGTCCTCGTGTGCAAGCACTATTCGTCAGCACAGGAAGGACTAAGAGGAGGGTCACCAAGAACACCATCTCTGCATGGATTTGCAGGGTCATTGACGTGGCAGTGAATCCAGACCCTCCTCCGTCACGTTGCCCCAGAGCACATGATGTCAGGGACATAGCTACGTCCCTGGCCTTCAAAAGAAATTTTTCAGTGACGCAGGTTCTTCAAGCTGGGGTGTGAAAACATCAAACAACGTTCACATCCCACTACCTGCAAGACGTGACCCACAGGAGACTTGATACATTCTCTATTGGTCCTGTGGTGGCTGTACAACAGCTGGTTTAAAACCTCAAGCTCCTTATTGGACAAGTAGCAGAAGGTTGAGGGCATTGTTACCCGGTTTTAGTCTGCATGAATGAAAAGGTTTGACTGGGCCTTATTCTTTTCTTCATCATCCCTTCTCTTGGGGAAAGCAGCATCCTAGGTTCTCTGCATAGCTGACCTCAAACCACTGCAGGTAAACCATGCTTCCTTGTGTTCCTAGTATTAAGTTAATACTGTTACGTCCCCATACCCTGATGAGGTGGTATTGGGAAAGTCCTAGTCTACAAGTTTCCATCTAAAGAACTTCAGAACAACTTTCTAGGACAAGTCACACTTCTTCATACCTTCACACACAGCTTGCGTAGGCCGCAGACCTTGGGTAGCAAGGTTTTAGCGAGGTACAGGGACTCCTTATTGCTTGAGTGCTTACACTCAAATAAGGAGTCCCCGGGGCAAAGCCAAAAGCCAGACTGGCTGGGATGTCCACCCTTCCTAATGGGTGAGTCACCCCTATTAAATAGTGTGGTTTGTATTCCAGTTACGGAACAAATGACAAATTCGTAGATAATTTGTATTTTTGGGCTCAAGCCATGTCGTCCTGATGGAAGTTCCTATAGGGTAGCTTCCTAGGGTATATTACAACTACGGCGATATTCCCAGAGAATTTACCTTAAGGTACCAGAATTCTAACTCCTGGAGCGAGTATCCCTCGTGAAAGGGATATCGCGACATATC
The DNA here is from genome assembly GCF_036898095.1 of Palaemon carinicauda. NCBI lineage: Eukaryota > Metazoa > Arthropoda > Malacostraca > Decapoda > Palaemonidae > Palaemon > Palaemon carinicauda. The sequence goes on from NC_090734.1 coordinate 72,675,427, forward strand.
AGAGGACGTATTCTAGACACGTCACATGGCAATCTACGACCTGAACAGAGATTTCGTCTCGTAGGAGGGAGATTGACGAGATACGAATTCGGGAAAGAAAAAGGGGAGCCGCTCCCAAGGCTTCCCTATCCCCCGATTCGTATGCGTGCCTGGCGCCAATCCTGGCGCCATCTGTATTCCTTTTTGCGTAGCTTAACAACTCGGTGTTTTTTCCTGTTTTTCTCGCAAATCTTGGATTTATTCAGCTTTTCATGGCTTCTCCGTCTTCGTTGGCCTCGGATAAGTTGAGTATAGTATCTGTTATGTATAAATGTAGGCTCTTGGTAAAATTTTGAGTGATTAATAGGATTAATCTTTGATACAAGAGCCGTAGCCTACCAGAGGTGTCCTGGACACTGTCACTCGCTAGGTATAAATTAGTTAGTCAGAGTGACATTCCTGGTTGTTTTGCTTAATAAATTTTAGCTATTTAGCTTTACATAGGATTTCCTTTCGTGCTTAGTATTATTTGGCGAAGTATTCGCCATTCTGGCCTACGCTAGGCCATGTAGCCTAGTCGTTTGGTCCTAGTACTTAATGCATGATTTTGGTTTTTCCGAGTGTAATTAAAATTTTATTGAAGCTTTAGGCTATATTTTATACATTTTAGACTGTGTGGAATATTTCCAAGATTGTATACGTGGGAGTTTCGGTGAATTAGGTAATCGATTCTCTTGGTGCCTAGGCTAATTGCTTATGGAGCCTTAGTATACTTTATCATTCTCCCCGGTTGCTTTCTTTTCTTCGGAGAAGGTATGCAATCCCTTTCCCTCTGTTTAAGCCTTGGGCTTATCCCTAAGTGGTTTTTTCCGAATTTATTTTCGATAAAACTATACTAGGGTGTTACTGTACCTTCCTGTTCCAGCAAAGTCTGGTTCAAAGAGGGACAGAACAACAGAGTTTTTAGTCTGAGTCCGTGTTGTCTAGCTTGGGGCAGAGTCCCCCTCGCTGACCTAACACTTACAAAGGGAGCTTAGCTCCCTTAGGTCACTATCGAAGGTTTCTGTAAGTTATGATTCCTTCTTTTGTGATCGACCAGACTAAGTCCTGTTGCTGTTCTCGGGGGAGGATAAAATCTTCCCTTGGGAGTAGCAACGCCTTCCTTGCTTTGGTGCTCTGGAAGCTGGCAAGTATTGCTGGCCCTTTCCCTTAGATCTCCCTTAGGCTAAGACAAAGTTCTTGGCTGCGGGTGATCTGTCACTAAAGCAAGGTTGGCAGGACCCTCTTGTCCCTTCCCCCTCTATCTCCGTAATGGCCTAGCCATTACTGTACTGTACCTTGCCGGCCGGCAGAGCTGGCCGGCAGGAGTATTACTGTACTGTACGTCATTCTACTTCTGGACCTAGTATAGGTTGGGATGTGGAATTGACTAAGCCCATTGCAGGCCGGCAGAGATGCTGGCCGGCAAGGGTCTTATGTTTTCGAGTGCTGCCCGGACCTCTCTTGGTCCCTCATCCATGCCTGCCGGCAGAGCCGGACGGCATTGGTCAAGGAAGCCTGAATTAAGTTTCTCCCCTTCCTTATATGCACTCTTTCGGTTGCCGGGCTCGGGGGGTTGTGTACACTCTTTTACCGGCATCCATTCTATTTTCTTCTAGTGCTGTACCTGTCCCGGCTACCGGCCTATGAGGCCGGCTGACGACCTATGAGGCCGGCAGCCGGGCAGGTGTAGTCTTCTGGTTCTTTTGCTGCCGGCTGGCATCGGTCTTGTACCTTTGCCGGCCGGCTTATGTCAGTCCTTGTCTGCCGGTCACCAAGAGTGTGGCCGGCAGCTGGGTACTACCTTGTGTAGTTGCTGGCCGGCAGTCATTGCTGGCCAACACTGGCTGTTGCTGGCCGGCAGCTGCTGCCGCCGGCACAGGCATTTGAACCAGAGTGCTGCCGCCCTATAGCTGTTAAGTAGTATACTTTAAAGCTAGTTGTGGTGTGTGCCGGCCGGCAAAGGCAGGCCGGCACACATCCTCCTATACTGTACTAGTATTCTTCTGTATAGCATATACAGTAAGAAGAAAACTATAGTAAAAGTTTAGGTACAGCACTGTATCTTCTAACACTATTGTGTTTTCTTGCACAGCCCTTTGCTGTTGCCCTCAGACAGGAAGCAGAGTTCTTCCCCGTCTATTATCCAGGATTTTAAAATCATTGCCTAGGTGTGAGCTCCACCTGTTTCCTCTGGAAACCTTGCATTGGTTACTCTAGTAGAGATAAACCATTTTGATTTTATTATCTGGAAGGCTGCAACAATGGGTTGTGAGGGAAACACAAGTGTGTGTCTTTCCTTTATGAATTGTTATGCTATACTATGCATATCCAGTGATACATAGTTCACTTGATACTCATGGAAATTTTTTCTCTTTACAGGAGGACCCTCCGAAGTGCGGAAATGTTTTCTGCAATGTCCGCAGCAAGAACCTCTGCGGACATGAGTGTTGTAGGAGACACGCAGCATGCGCTGTCTCCAAGGATGATCTCCAGTATTGGGACCCTCAGGTATGTACTGTATGCACTAACCTGATTACTGAGGCTTTTGATTCCCCTAGAACGGCGGAATCAAGGGATATAGCTAGGGAAAAGCTTCGTACTTGGGTAAGGGGCTTCAAGAAGAACACCTCTGGCCCTTATCTTCCAAGTGAGAAGATGAGGGCGTATCTTTTTCCCCAGGCATCAGCTGAGGCAGTGATTCCCCAGCCTCAAGAGGAGATCCCTCAAGATCAAGTCCAGGTGGACGAGGAAGTCGCAGATGCGATGCAAGACATCCAGTTGTGTGACAGGATGTCTGACCTGGACGAAGGTTTGGAAGAAGACCTCCTGGCAGAAGGTCAGGATCAAGTTCAAACCCCGGATGTCGTAGAGGATGGGGTCGACGAGGTGTCGGCTACTCCGGTTCAGATGCCGGAGCCCATCCCCTCAACATCGGCTGGTCTCCCAGTAGAACTGGGACAGGCCCTCTCTTCGATTGTTGGAATGATCCAACAAATGCAGAAGGAGAATCAGGAGAAGGCGGCTGCAATGGAACTGCGTATGCAGTCCCTAGCAGAATCACATGGGCCCCAGAAAAGGCTCAATGTGAAAGACCTTCCCATATGCTCAGATGCTAACCCATGGAGGTATGCTGAGCACATGCCGATGACGACTGGTAAGATCGTCATCTCGGATAAGCTGGGTTCAGTTCCCCTAGAGGAGGTAGAATTCTGGCCCAGCAAGGCATCATATCCGGACGGCTATGTCCGGCTGAGAAAAGAACCAGCTTCAAGGGAGGAGACAGAGCCGAAGGAGGTCATTATTATGGACCACGCTAAGGCTCAAGCCCTACTTTCATCCTCGATGAAAGAGAGGGGCTTCTCGAATTCGAAGGTAGCTGCATTGAGCAAGAAGCTCCCTTCTTTTGTGTCCTCTCCTGATAGAGCCTTCCCCTTTTTACAAAAAGGGTTTACGGCTGTCCTAAAGGCAGTCGAGGCCGGCAAGCCTTGCCCCTCCCTGGAGGAGTGTAAACCCTTGTCGCTGGCTCTGCCTTTGGACCACAAAGACTGGAAGGATGTCCATCTGACATTCTCAGTGGGAAAGTTGGAGGCTGATATTGCCGGACGGCAATTCGGCGAGGACCTCCCCAAGCTGCCCGAATCTCTTTTACGAAGAGAGTTCGAGACCAAAGAAAGACTGGCTGCCTCAATGTCTCATCAGACCACTCTTGAGACAATGGCAAGTGACCCTAAGGTCCATGAAATGTTCATGGTAGTGGCTAAGTCTCACCTAGCCACAGTGACGAAGGACCTTTATGGCTTCATCAAGGCAAGGAGAGCTTGCAGGGAGGTCGTGTTCGCCGGGGCTTCGGTGAGACACGAACCAAGGAAATTAATCTCCTCCAACATTTGGGGAAAAGACCTTTTCCCTACCGATGTGGTCAAAGAGGTTGTTGATAAGGCCGCCGTGGAGAATAGAAACCTTCTCCAGAAGTGGGGCCTGGCTATCAAAAGAAAATCTTCCCCGGATGAGGGTCCTCAACCAAAGAGGAAGAATATGAAGACTAGGCTACCATTTCGGCCAGCCAAGCCTTATAGACAGCAACAGCAACTGCAATTGCCTTTGCCTCCAGTGCCCCAGATGGTGGCACAAACCCCGACTGCCTTTCAGTGGGTACCCCAGGCTGTGCCAGGTCAGTCAACCACATTCGCCCCAACGTTCGAAGGACAGTCTTCTTCCTTTCGTGCAAAACCTAGAGGAGCAGCCAGAGGCTCGTCTAGGCGCCCCTCAAGGGGAAGGGGATTCAGAGGTGGTCGTGGTCAGGGAGGCAAGACCTCAGGACGGCAGTCCAAGTGAAATGATACCGGTAGGAGGGAGACTGATGAAATTTTGGGATCGCTGGACCTTCGATCCCTGGGCCCAAAGCCTACTCAAGAATGGACTGGGTTGGAGCTGGTACAGCACTCCACCCCCATGCCTTCGGTTTTTCCAACACTCCACCCCCGTTTTGGAGGAGTACGTTCAAGAACTGTTGGAGAAAAATGTGATCCGAAAGGTGAAGTCCATCAAATTCCAAGGGAGGCTGTTTTGTGTTCCCAAGAAAGACTCGGAAAAGCTCAGAGTCATTCTGGACTTGTCACCACTCAACAAGTTCATAGTGAATTGCAAATTCAAGATGCTAACACTGCAACACATAAGGACCTTACTGCCCAAGAGGGCATACTCAGTCTCTATAGACTTGTCAGACGCCTATTGGCACATTCCAATCAGCCGTCGACTCTCCCCCTACCTAGTGTTCAGGCTACAACGGAAACTGTACGCCTTCAGAGCCATGCCATTCGGGCTAAACATAGCCCCAAGGATTTTCACGAAGCTTGCGAGCGCAGCTCTCAAACAATTACGCCTAAAGGGAATTCAGGTAGTAGCCTACCTGGACGACTGGCTGGTGTGGGCAGCATCCGAGACCGAATGCTTGCAAGCTTCCAGTCAGGTGATCCAGTTCCTAGAGTACCTAGGCTTCAAGATCAACAAGAAAAAGTCTCGACTTTCTCCATCCCAAAAGTTCCAGTGGCTGGGAATCCACTGGGACCTTTTGTCACACAGTTTCTCCATCCCAACGAAGAAAAGGAAGGAGATAGCGGGCTCTGTCAAGAGACTTCTAGATTCCGAAAGGATATCAAGACGCGAACAGGAGAGGGTACTAGGCTCTCTCCAGTTTGCTTCAGTGACAGACCCAGTGCTAAGAGCACAGCTAAAGGATGCAACCGGAGTTTGGAGAAGGTATGCATCAAACGCGCGAAGAGACCTGAGAAGACCAGTGCCGCCTCGGCTACGTACTCTTCTCAGACCTTGGTCCCAAGCCAGACATCTAAAGAAGTCGGTTCTTCTTCAGCCACCTCCCCCGTCGATGACGATTCACTCAGACGCCTCAAAGGAGGGATGGGGAGGTCACTCTCATCGGAAAAAAGTCCAGGGGACTTGGTCCAAGCTATTCAGGACCTTTCATATAAACTTTCTAGAAGCTATGGCAGTGCTCCTTACCTTAAAGAAAGTCTCCCCGCGTCACTCGATCCACATAAGATTGGTGACAGACAGCGAGGTGGTTGTGAGATGCTTGAATCGACAAGGGTCGAGGTCACCACCTCTCAACCAAGTGATGTTAGCCATTTTCCGATTGGCGGAAAAGAAGAAGTGGTACCTGTCGGCAGTTCACCTTCAAGGAGTCCGCAATGTGACAGCGGACGCTCTATCCAGGTTCACACCGATAGAGTCGGAATGGTCCTTAGACGCAGGATCATTTTCCTTCATTCTGAATCAAGTCCCAGAACTGCAAATAGACCTCTTTGCGACGAAAGACAACAAGAAGTTGCCCCTGTACGTGTCCCCGTACGAGGACCCCTTAGCTGAAGCAGTGGACGCAATGTCCCTCGACTGGAACAGATGGTCCAGGATTTATCTGTTCCCTCCTCACAACCTTCTGTTGAGGGTCCTCAACAAACTGAGATCCTTCAAGGGGGTAGCGGCAATAGTGGCCCACAAGTGGGCGAACAGTATGTGGTTCCCCTTGGCGTTGGAACTACAGATGAAGTTCGTGCCGCTACCACATCCAGTTCTGACCCAGCGAGTCCAGAAGTCGACTGTCTGCGCTTCATTACAGAAAACCCAGACCCTGCAGCTCATGATTTTCTCGCCCTAGCGGTGAGAAAGCGTTTCGGGATTTCGAAAGCCAGCATAGACTTCCTAGAGGAATAAAAGTGCAAATCGACTAGAAGGCAATATGAGTCATCTTGGAGAAAATGGGTGGCCTTTGTAAAGGCAAAGAATCCGCAGGAGATCTCAACAGACTTCTGCTTATCTTTCTTCATCCACCTCCATGGCCAAGGGTTGGCAGCTAACACGATTTCAGTGTGTAAATCGGCTTTGATGAGACCCATTTTATTTGCCTTCCAGATCGACCTAGGTAACGAGATCTTTAATAAAGTTCCGAAAGCCTGCGCTAGGCTCAGACCATCAGCACCTCCAAAGCCCATCTCATGGTCTTTAGACAAAGTTCTTCATTTCGCCTCCCTGTTGAGCAATGAAGAATGTGCGTTAAAGGATTTGACGCAAAAAGTTATTTTCCTATTTGCACTCGCGTCCGGGGCCAGGGTTAGTGAGATCGTAGCCCTCTCGAGAGAGGCAGGTCGTGTTCAGTTCCTGGATGGGGGGGAGCTGAACCTGTTTCCGGATCCTACGTTTCTCGCCAAGAATGAGTTACCCACCAACAGGTGGGGTCCCTGGAGAATCTGCCCTCTGAAAGAAGATGCATCTCTATGTCCAGTAGAATGCCTAAAGGTCTATCTTCGTAGAACTTCAGACTTCAAGGGTGGTCAACTATTCAGGGGAGAAACATCAGGCTCAAATTTATCTCTGAATCAACTCAGAGCGAAAATCACATATTTTATTCGCAGAGCGGATCCTGACAGTACACCCGCAGGTCACGATCCGAGGAAAGTTGCCTCATCCCTAAATTTCTTTAATTGTATGGATTTTGAACATCTCCGTTCATACACGGGCTGGAAGTCTTCCAGGGTGTTCTTTCGCCACTATGCGAAGCAAGTAGAGGAACTTAAGAGATCTGTGGTAGCAGTGGGTCGTGTAGTTAACCCTACTGTTTAACTCTGCGAGGAACAGTGGTCTTAATTGGGACGATTAAGTCCAGGGTGAGTGTGTAGGTACATACTGTACTACAAACTAAATGAGGGCACCAAGTGCCCATATAGACTGTTCCTTCTTTCAAAGGTGAACCTAGCATAAGTTCAGACATGTGTGCCAAGCGTTTCTAACGCTAATGTGATTGATTTGTAATACAGATTTTTTATGACTTGATACCTTGGTATCTTATTAAAGTGGTGTTTAATGGTTTTTCTTTCAGATAAACAAGTTCTGTTTACTATCATACTTATGCTTAAAGTTTTGGGTTACCCTCTTTTATATAAATATATATATTTGTTGTTAACCTGTCTGTTTATTATCTGTCAATAAACTTGTTCTTGAGAACCTTGCGTCTCTTTCACCTGTGTCAATTTATTGGTATAATTGAGCATTTTAATTCTATGTATCTTATCTGGGATAATTCTGATAGAATTGTTCTGTTATGCAAGCTATGTTGCATTGGTTTATGTAAGTCCCCTAATGGGAGGACTCCGTCCCATAAAGGGACGAGGGCGGTTTTATTAGTTTCTTCCTATGCGGATATAAACCTTTGTCCAATACAGTACAAGTATTGTGCGGATTACTGGTCAATATATTGACGCAGTGGTTCTATACAAACTATGCTTTACTTAATATAGGGCGAGACCACTATATTAGCTTGCCTGGTATTCATACATAGATATATGTACTCTTCGAGACTTTCCAGAGTCTAGTAGGACTCTTCCCTGTAGGGGGCAGGAAGCTCTAACATAGTTTATAGTTAGTTGAAAAGATGTATAACGGTAACATCTTAGGTCTCTAGGTCTAGTCGACCGGGAATAAATACCTCCGGGGAGTACGGCACGTTTTGAGAATCCACAGATACAGTAATGCTCTGGTACACTTCCATCAGGACGACATGGCTTGAGCCCAAAAAACGGATTTTGAGCGAAGCGAAAAATCTATTTTTGGGTGAGATAGCCATGTCGTCCTGATGGACCCGCCCTTGCCTTTCTAAGAAAGGGCTGTAGGACCCCTCCCTACATACAGTATCTGTAGCACCTCGTGTACGCTACAAGGAATACAGATGGCGCCAGGATTGGTGCCAGGCACGCATACGAATCGGGGGATAGGGAAGCCTTGGGAGTGGCTCCCCTTTTTCTTTCCCGAATTCGTATCTCGTCAATCTCCCTCCTACGAGACGAAATCTCTGTTCAGGTCGTAGATTGCCATGTGACGTGTCTAGAATACGTCCTCTGATATGTCGCGATATCCCTTTCACGAGGGATACTCGCTCCAGGAGTTAGAATTCTGGTACCTTAAGGTAAATTCTCTGGGAATATCGCCTTAGTTGTAATATACCCTAGGAAGCTACCCTATAGGAACTTCCATCAGGACGACATGGCTATCTCACCCAAAAATAGATTTTTCGCTTCGCTCAAAATCCGTTTTTTCCTAAATATACGAACCTTAGCTATTTAACCAAACTTGCCCGCCAACCCTATCCCCCTTGAAGTCCTACCTCCAAGCAAAGTGATCTCAAGCACAGGTGTGTGAGAGGGGGGGGGGTAGCAAGGTAACCTCCCCTACCCCTGCTAACTAGCGGTGTGGGTAGTAAACCCTCGTTAAAAATTAATGGCTCGTCATTTCAGCTATGCCGAAAGTAATACCCCTATTAAATAGCTAAGGTTTGTATAGTTACGAAAAATACAAACCAACTACGAATTTGTCATATTAAGGATACTCGCGCCAGGAATTAGAATTCTGGAGACCTATGGTTAATTCTCTTGGAGTACTGTATCACTGTAGCTAAATATCCCTCAGAAAGCTGCCTTAAGGAACCTTCCATCAGGACGACATGACCATATCACCCAAACATAGATTTGTTCCCTAACTGGAATACAAACCACGCTATTTATTAGGGGTTATACTTTCGGCGGAGCTGAAATGACGAGTCATTAAAATTTAGCGAGGGTTAACTACCCACACCGCTAGTTATCGGGGGGTAGCTTGCTACCACTCCCGTTCACACACCTGTGATTTAGTCACTTTACTTTTGGCTCGGATCGAGAGCGGTTGTTTCTTCTCTCCCTCCTCGCCTATTCTGGACTGCCATTAATTTTTGTTTTTTAACTTACTTTTTCTTATACTTGCATATATATGAAAACATTTTCAATGTTTATGTATATATATGTGTATAGAAATGTGGTAAGTTTCCTTTTTAGTGTTTGTGTTGTGTGTGTGATACATATACGACGACGACGACACTTGCGTAGTAGTAAGTCCCATCGGTCTTCCCGTTGGCATATAACCATTAACTCGGCCGCCGCAGGGGAATCGTCATCGCCTGGACCCTCTTCATTCAACTATTGTCTTCGCCTTTTCCTTTTTTCCTACGGGAAACATGGATTCTGAGCGAAGGGAATGTGGCCTTTCAAAGATTGACTACGGTCTCTCTCTTCTCGAGGTCGTTCACCTTTACTACAACAGCGTACTATTGGGGAAGCTCCTTTCCTGTGCGCGGGTTAGGTTGCTCTTCCGATTGTTTGTCTCAATTATTTTTAGTGAAAATATAATTGTATTTTAACTTTTCAGCTTTCTCCGTGGGGAACACTTCCCTTCGGAGGGTCAGTGGTTCTCACTATTAGTGAATTTTCTTAGCTGATTTAAATAATCGTAATTCTGTTTTTGTTACAGTTACTCCGCTCCCCCCTTCTCCCGTGGATGTCGACTGGGGAAGGAAGGGCGCAGTACTTAATTTTATGCTTTCCCCTCTTCGGAGTTCCTCCTGGGGAATTCGTTAAATAATTAATTTTTTGTCGGCGCAATACTTATTTTATGTGGTTCCCTCGGGGTTCCTCTTCGGAGTTCCTCCCTAGGGAATTTCTGTTAAATAATTAATTAATTTTATTTTTTCCCAGTTAACTATGCAGTTTTTCTTCGTTAGATTAAGAGTGCCAACGAAGCAGAGCTGTTCTGTTCATGCTTGGGGAATCTGCGTCATCCCTTCTCTTAGAAGTACTCCCGTGACAACATGACCAGCACTTCAGATCATCTTAGAACGCTAAAGGAAGTTCGCCTCCAGGGGTTGGACAACTTCCCTTCCGAGGGAAGTTTCCTCCCCAGGTGTGAGGTTGTTTCTCCCTTCAGATGGAGAACTTCCCACATCTTAATAAATTCATCGTCTTCGACTGTTGTTGTTGCCTTCGCCCAGACTTCTCTCCCCCCTTGCTGAGTTTCTCTTCCTTCAGGGGCGGAGCACGGTCTTGGCAAGTCTCTTCTACGAAGTGTTCACCTCTCTCGTACGCAAGAGAGGCCACTCATAGAGACTCCTCTTCGGAGGATCGCTACTGTTAAGGTCAGCTTGCTGATCCACCAGCCCTCACAGGGCATCATCATGGACGTCTTCTAGTCTCTTCTACCAAGTGTTCACTTCTCTCGTTCGCGAGAGAGGCCACTCATAGATAGAGACTCTTCTTCAGAGGATCGGTACTGTTAAAGGTCAGCTTGCTGATCCACCGGCCCTCATGGGCATCATCACGGGAGTCTTCAAGTCTCTTCTACGAAGTATTCACCTCTGTCGTTCGCGAGAGAGGCCACTCATAGAGACACCTCTTGGGAGGATCAAGCAGATCTACCAGCGCAGCAGACCTACCAGGACCTCAACCTTGTGCTGCAACGTAGTCCTTTGGACTTCGGTCCTGAACTCTAACACGGACCTTTTTCACGGTCCCCGTCGGTGGATGATCGCCCTTCCAAAAGGCACATCCCAGTTCCTGATTGTCCTGCCAGCTGACCTACCGATCTACCAGCGCAACCTTGCGCTGCAACAAAGTCTTTTGGACTTCGGTCCTGGACTCTAACGCAGACCTGCTTATGGTCCCCATCGGTGGATGCTCGCTCTTTTTTTTATAAAAGGGCACATCCCAGTTCCTGATCGTCCTGCCACTGATCATCCTACCAGCTGACCTGCCAACCTACTAGCGCTACCTTCGCGCGCGAGCGCTGACGATCTTCAGCACGCGGGTGCCGATGGTCTCCCGCGTGCGCGCCAATAGTCTTCGCGCGCGTGCCCCAATAGTCTTCGCGCGCGTGCGCTAATAGTATTCCGCGTGCGCGCCAACAATCTTGCACACGCGCGCCGACAATCTTCGGCGTGCGTGTGCCGATGGTCTCCCGCACGCGCGCGCGCCAACAGTCTTCCGCGCGCCAACAATCTTGCACGCGCGCGTGGATGGCGATGGTCTCCCGCGCATGCCCCGATGATTTTCTGCATGCGCGCCAATACAGTGATACCTCTACATACGATTGTCCCAACATACAAATTTTCCAACATACGAAGTAAAATTCGACCAAATTTCTGTCTCAACATATGAAGTGTTGCTCCAACATACGACGTAAACAATACGCTTACCCGTGGAATTTTCTTGAAAGCATGCGGCGTAGTTTGTTGTTGATGCCGCTAGACGGCAGCACATCGGAGGGATGCCAATCGAGCGTCACCTTGATCAGTCCACTCATCGCGTGCGCATCGTGTGGTTGTCCTCTATTCGCTCAGTTTTAACAGATTACCTTGCCTTTTCACGTGTTGTTTTCTGTGTTCCGTAATCATGGGTCCTAAAAAGCATAGTTTCGGTTCAGGAAGTAGTAGCAGTGGTGAGAAAAAGAGGAAGTCTAAGCTTTCATTAGAATTAAAGCAGGAAATCAAAGAAAAGCATGAGCAAGGTATACGTGTTAGCGATCTGGCTAAACAATATGGCCGGAATATGTCGACGATCTCGACGATCATAAAACAGAAGTCAGCCATTAAATCAGTGAAACCTTCGAAGGGGATCACGATTATTTCTAATCGTCGTAGCCCTACCCTTGAAGAGATGGAATGACTTTTGTTAATATGGATCAAAGACAAGGAGATTGTTGGCAATACAATCACGGAAACGATCATTTGTGAGAAGGCCAGTGCTATCTACAGTGACTTGAAGGCGGCGTGCTCTCGGGATGACGCGGGGGAGAGTTCAGCCGATCCTACGACGGAGGAATTCAAGGCATCTCGAGGTTGGTTCGAGAAATTTAAGAAACGGACCGGGATTCATTCAGTTGTTCGTCATGGAGAAGCTTCGAGTTTGGACACTAAGGCTGCTAAAGACTTTGTTAAAAAGTTCGAAAGCATTGTGGCGGAGGAAGGTTACGTAGAGGAGCAGGTTTGCAACTGTGATGAAACCGGTCTGTTTTGGAAAAAGATGCCTAGTCGAACGTTCATTACCGCCGAAGAGAAGAAAATGCCTGGACATAAGCCAATGAAGGATCGGTTGATTCTTGCGCTTTGTGCCAACGCCAGCGGGGACTGCAAAATTAAGCCTCTGTTAGTTTACCATTCCGAAAACCCTAGGGCATTTAAAGCACATAGAATTAATAAAGACCTGCTACATGTTCTATGGCGTTCTAATTATAAGGCTCGGGTTACTAGGCATATCTTTGTGGAATGGGTAAAAGTAGTTTTCGGCCCTGCTGTCAAGAAGTATCTTCAGGAAAGGAATTTTCCTTTGAAGTGCTTCCTTTGTTTGGACAATGCACCCGCTCACCCCCCCCCGGACTCGAGGATGATATCATCGACGAATACAAATTCATCAAGGTGTTGTATCTTCCACCGAATACCACCCCTATCCTCCAGCCCATGGACCAGCAAGTCATCTCGAATTTTAAGAAGCTCTACACAAAGCACTTATTTAAGCAGTGCTTTAATGTCACGCAAAGCACCAACTTAACTTTGCGTGAATTTTGGAGGAGCCACTTCAATATCGTGCACTGCTTAAAGATCATTGATCAGGCTTGGGAGGGAATAACTCGTCGGACCTTGAATTCCGCTTGGAAGAAGCTTTGGCCTGATGCTGTTGCTCCCAGAGATTTTGAAGGTTTTGGCCCCGAGAATGAACCTGTGCTTGCCGCCGAGGAAGACGTCGAAGAGATTGTATCCCTTGGCAAGTCCATGGGTCCGGAGGTAGATGAAGATGACATCACCGAACTCGTCGATGAGCATCATGAAGAGCTTACCACCGAGGAACTCAGGGAGTTGCAAGCCATGCAGCATGATGAGTTCCAAGTGCAGTTGAGTGAGTCAGAGGAGATTGAGGAGGTAGGCAAAATCTTAGGTACGGCGGAAATAAAACAGATGTTGGCATATCATCAACACATTGTTGATTTCATCGACAAGCATCACCCACAGAAACTTCAGGTTTGCCATGTTGTTGCGCAGTTCGATGATGTATGCTTAACGCATTTTAGAAAAATTCTCAAAAGCCGTTCAAAGCAACTTTCACTCGATAGTTTCTTTAAAAAGTCTATAAAACGGTCTAGTGATCATGATGAAAAGAAAGAAAGTGAAGCAAAGAAAAGGAAGACCGAATCGAGTGAAAGTGATGAAAATTAAAAATAAGAAAAGGAAAAATGTAAAAAAAAAATATAAGATTATAAAAATGAAAAAAAAAATAAGCTAAGTTAACCCTTTTACCCCCAGGCTATTTGGAAATTTCCAACCCTTAACCCCCAAGGGGTTATTTTTTCCCCAGCACATTTTGCAGTATATTTTTTTTTAAATTGCTCTAACAGCCTTAGTTTTTGTCATAGAGAGGTCAGGTTGGTCTCATTCTCTTGGAAATTGCCTGAATTTTTACAAAAAAATTATCAAAAATGTGAAGAAAAAAAATTTTTATAGCATTTTTTTGCAAGGACGTACTGGTACGTCCATGGGGGTAAAAGGATGAGTTTTGTGAAACGTACCAGTACGTCCTTTGGGGGTAAAAGGGTTAAGGTAAAGTTCACGTAGTAGTGTAAGTTAGTGTAAGTTATTGTACACGTTATCGTACAAAGTCACCGTCCCTACCTCCTCGCTGATCTTCTGTCTCCTCCTGCGTAGAAGTCCCTACACCTGCGCTGGCCTGTCGCTAAGGTAAAGTATTACATTACAACCCGTTTTTTATTTATTATTTCATTATTATGTTCTTTTTTTTTGGTTTGTAATATGTATTTATTATACAGGCATTGTATTAATGTCACGTGTAATTATGTGTAGCCATTTATTAAGGATTTATTATGGGATTTTAGGCTGAGGAATGAATTAAATCAATTACGATGTATTCTTATGGGAATATTTGCTCCAACATATGATCGTATTAACATACGAAGTAGTTTCTGGAACGAATTAAGATCGTATGTAGAGGTATCACTGTAGTCTTGCGCTAACGCGTGAACTGACGATCTTCCGCGCGCGAGTGCCTATGAACTCCTGTCCGCGCGCCGACGATTTTCCGTGCGCGCGAGCGCCAATGCTCTTGCGCGCGTGCCCCAATGCTCTTGCGCACGTGCGCCAACAGTCTTCTGCTCGCGCACGCCGACGATCTTCCGCGTGTGGGTGCCGATGGTCTCCCGCGCGCACGCCGAGGATTTTCCGTACGCGCTAGCACCAATGATCTTGCGGGCGCACCGACGATCTTCCACGCGCGGGTGCCGATGGTCTCCCGCGCGCACGCGCCGATGATTTAACAAGCGCGCAAGCACCAATGCTCTTGCGCGTGCGCCAATAGTCTTGCACACGCGCGTGGCAACAGTTCCGCGCAGGCCGACTTTCTTCCGTGCGCGGGCGCCTAGTTGCTTCCGCGCGCGCACCAACAGTATTGCGCGTGTGCGCTCCGACTTTCTTCTGCGCGCGGACGCTGACGGTCTCCTGCACGCGCGCCAACAGTCTTGCCGGGGCGTGAGCTCACCAACAGTCTACCGCGCATGCGAGCCAATGGCCTTACACGCGTGCGCGCTCCAATAATCTTGAGGGTGCGCACACAGCCTTCCGCGCGCGTCGACGGTCTTCTGGCGCGGACGCCGATGGTCTTCTGCACGCGCGCGCCAACAGTTTCCATGTAGTACTCTCACGTACGCGCCAATGCACCCACCCTTGCACAACCAGTCATACGCTTCGGTGCATTTTAGGGAGAATGCACAAAACTACACAGTGCCTTACTGCGTGCCAGCGCTCTTCCTCACTTTCCTGCGCCCTCCTGAGCAGTTACGGTCCCGGATCCATTGCGCCAGCTCTTGCCAAAGAGTCAAGGCTCGCAGATCCAATGCACCAGCTCTTGCCTAAGAACCAGCGCTTGCCTGCTCTCCAGGTAGATATTAATCACCAGCATCATCCTGTGTGCCATCGCTCCAGTACTCTCCTACACACTCGCGCAATTGTCAGTAAAAAGGAAAAAAACTTTTTGGACAGGTCATCATTGCCCCATTCCTCCCCGCAAACACATAAACATTGCCACCGGAAAAAGAGAAATAAGGCTTCACAGAAGGATTCAAGATCCCGAAGATTCCATCCTACAAGGGGAATTGAAACGGGGAATCCTTGGTCCCTTTCTCTTCGGAAGTTTCTTTTTCCTTGACAGACCACCGTCAGCAAACAGGAAAGCATCAACAGACTGATCTCTAGATCACTGTTTGCTGATGGCTAGTTCACAGTTTACTGATCGCTAGGTCGCCGATCGCCAGATCGCCAATTGCTAGATCAATGCTGATCTTTGACCTCTAGTCCCTCCAATGACTAACGATCTCCAATTGCTAGCGTTTCCAATCACCGATTGCTAGTCAATAACCAGTCATCAGCTTGCTGATCACTAGATCACCGATGGGCAGCTCATCTTTCTTCGATCATTGAACTCAGCTCGCTGATCTCTGACCAGCCCATCTTCAGCTTGCTCATCTCTGACCAACCATGGGGGACCATAATCAGCTTGCTGATCTTGAACTCACCATCGGCTCACAGATCACCGATTCATCGGTCATCGGCAATTTGCCAGCAGTTCGTGACTCGAACTTACTAGTCAACCGCATCCTGTAGTTCCTAGATCAGAAGGTATACAACATACTTCTCGCTACTGGCCGTTCGCCATCACACTGAAGTGATCGGCAAACGTTCGACAACCCTCATCAACGGCTTGCCGACAGGGAACTACTTGCGAGCACTCTCCAACTGCAGAGTAACCACGATACCCAACGGTTAACCATTGATTAACATTCGCCAGATTGATTCTATTCTAAGGAATAGCATCAATCCCATCAGGGTGCATGGTAAGGCTAAGCGTTGCCTTCCCTCCCAGGAGACTGGTGTATCTGGGAATGATTCTAGACACCAATCTCCACAAAACCTTCTCGAAACGAGAACGACTTCCATTCCAAGAGACTTGAGTCGGAAAGAAGAAGAAAGGAGGGACCATAGTGCTGCACCACACGACCTCAGCCCTCTGGACAGAGCCTGAAGGTACCTTCACTTAAATCTCTTAAGAGATGAAGGCCAACTTTCCGGTCCTTCAGCAGCCTCATCGGTTCCTAACAGACCACTCAGTGATGTGATGGACGACACACCACATAGAGACTCACATCGACAAGTAAGAAGGAACTTGCTTGTAGCCTTTTCCCATCTAATAGTATAAACACTAAGATGGGCCAAAGTCCGTTCGGTACCACTATCAGCCAGCTTCATTCCAAACTGGAAGAACGTGCTCGCCGACAATCTGTGCACAGCATCTCAGATAAGGTATACCGAATGGACTTTGGATCGCCATGTAGCCAACAAAGTCCCGACTTTACGAGGTCCTCCAACTAGGGGGTCTGTTCGCAACTCTCCTGAATCTCAGGCTGCCGTTGCTCACCAGCCCTAGACCCTAAGGCTCTCTGGCAACAACAGTGGGTACAACAATGACGTTTACGTCTCGTTCCTGTTTTATCTGGAGAAGGGCACTCAACAAGGCTAGAACATCAATCAACCTTTCAAGGACTCTCCTAGCTCCGCTATGGCGTTATGCAGAACGGTCTCCAAACCTTTTGCAGCTCCTGATAGAGTCTCCAAGAGAACCCTCTCCACATAACAGACAACCCACTTCGACACCTACCACAAGCTATAGCTATGCTATGATTGTACGCCTGAAGACTACCTAGTACCTCTTTGCAAAAAGGTTGTCTAGATATCTGAGGAATTCCTCAGCATCAGTCTACCAGGCAGTATCGTGTCTTGTGTGGTTGGTGTCATGTGAAAGTGTCTCTTCACTCGATACCTCGATTCCAGCAATAGCGGAATCCTCTAGTATATGCAAGAGGAAAAGACCCCCTATTCAGTTTCGACAGGTAAAGATGATCACTCAACCTTGATCCTTCACCTTCAAACTGAAAGAAAGGGACACCCTCTCATCGATAGACATTTCCTAACTCATACGGACTTACAACTTGCCTTTCCCCACTCGGAATTGAGACCTTCCTCTCAGAACATGGTTCAAATCTCCGATCCTTAAAGGGACCTCCTTATGTTCCACTTCACCAGGTAACAAATTTTCTCCTGATTTAAGAACAATGTTTCTACACACTCGGACAGCAACCATACGAGTCAAGGAACTTCATGGTCTCTCTTTCGACATCGCCCATTATTGAGAAGGGCGAAAGACCATGTTCAGTTTTGTCCCTGAGTATGTCTCCAGACGCAGTCTCCAGAGGTGACGGATCCTACACAAGTCTCAACTAGGTAACGGACGATCCAGATCATCCGTTACTGTACCCAGGGTAAGGTATGAGACTTTTCCTAAAGAAAACGGCAACAGCCTGCCCGGGTCCCTCCTCTTGTCAGCACTGGGAGAGACTAGAGGTGGATCACCGAAACATCTTCTCGACATGACGACTCACAGTGTCAGAGGCATAACTATGCCCCTGGTCCTTCTTAGCAGATTACTCTGTGACGCAGGTTTTACAAGAAAGGATGTGAATGCTCCAGGTGACTTTCACAACCTTTCTCCTGCAAGACGGGACCCACAGGAACTCGATACGATCTCTATCCGTCTGGTGGTGGCTGCACATCAGCTGGTTGTATACCTCAAGCTCCTTATTGGACAAGTAGCAGAAGGTTGAGGGCACTGTTACTCGGTTTTAGTCTGCGTGAATGAAAAGATTTGACTGGCTCTTATTCTTTTCATCGTACCCTCTCGTGGGGAAAACAGCATCCTGGGTTCTCTGCATAAGCTGACCTCAAACCACTGCAGATAAACCATGCTCCGTTGTGTACCTAGTATTAAGCTAATACTGTTGCGTCCCCATACCCTGGTGAGGTGGTATTGGGAAGTCTTGGTTACATCAGGTTTTTCCTACATAGAGTCGAAATAACTTTACCTAGACAGTCACACTTCTGCACGTCTCAACACAGCTTACGTAGGCCGCGGACCTTGCGTAGCAAGGTTTGGCGAGGGCAGGGACTCCTTATTTTTGAGTACTAACATACTCGGATAAGGAGTCCCTGGGCAAAGCCAAAAGTCAGATTGGCAGGGACGTCCACCCTTCCTAATGGGTGAGTCACCCCTAATAAATATCGTGGTTTGTATTCCAGTTATGGAACAAATGACAAATTCGTAGATAATTTGTATTTTTCCTAACTACAAACCTTAGCTATTTAAACAAACTTGCCCGCCATCCCTATCTCCCTTGAAGTCCTACCTCCAAGCAAAGTGACTAAATCACAGGTGTGTGAACAGGAGTGGTTGCAAGCTACCCCCCCCCTACCCCCGCTAACTAGCGGTGTGGGTAGTTAACCCTCGCTAAATTTTAATGGCTCGTCATTTCAGCTCTGCCGAAAGTATAACCCCTAATAAATAGCTAAGGTTTAGTATAGTTAGGAAAAATACAAATTATCTACGAATTTGTCATTTTTCGATTTGCTCAAAATCCGTTTTTTTTTTTTCCAAAAACTGCTCTGCTTATTTAAGGGTGCATCTAACCACTTGTAGCGTCTTATGACACGGGAAATACGGTATATATTTTTGGGCTCGAGCCATGTTGCCCTGATGGAAGTTCCTCAAAGGCAGCTTTCTACTTGGGATATTTCTGCGAGTGATATACGAGAGAATTTCACCTGAGAAGTATCACAGGATTCTATCCCCTGAAGCGAATATCCTGAGAGATATCGTGTATGAAACAGGGATGTGTTTAAAACAAGCCACGGCTATCCTTCCTCGAATAGAGTTAACCTTGTCTTGAAGGATATGGGATAGGATTGGATACGTGGGTGAGAGAGTCATCCCAACTCCGATCCCAGTGTGTTCATGTAAACATGTTCACTGATTCACCATTGCCTTCTAGCAGTGCCATCTTGACAGGTTTGCTTTGGAGTTCCTGCGTGTTTTCCTAGCTTTTTGGAGTAATTTTGAGATCATGGATGCTTCTGCTTCTTCCTCATCGACTAAGTTGAGTACCATTTCCTTTTGTGTAGGAGAGTTTCGCATCTCCACCCTGGTGTTTTTGCACTGTGCTTCCTTTATTTGTCCGTGGCCATCACATGGCCGAAGCTGCTGGCTCATATCTCCAAATTGCTCAGAATTGTTTATTTAACTGATTCGCTCAAAATCTATTTTTGGGTGAGATAGCCACGTCGTCCTGATGGAAGGTTCCTTTAAGTAGCTTCCTAGGGTATATTTGACTACAGTGATATTCCCAGAGAATTTAATTTAAGGTCTCCAGAATTCTAACTCCTGGCACGAATATCCTTAAAGTTTCATTTAAGAATATCGCATAATATCAGAGGACGTATTCTTGACACGCCACATAGCAATCTGCACCCCACATAGCGTTTACGCTTCAAGGGGAAAAGTGGCAAAATAAAGGAGGAGCCGTTAATAAGGTTCCCTTTTTCCGTTACTGTTTGAGTACCTAGATGGTGCCATCATCGCCGCCATCTTTATTCCTTGTAGCGTTGAGCAGGTGCTACAGATACAGTAGTATTGGGAGGGATCCTGCCAAGGCCTTTCATGGAAAGGAGGGCGGGTCCATCAGGACGACATGGCTATCTCACCCAAAAATAGATTTTTCGCGTCGCTCAAAATCCATTTTCTGGGCTCCGACCCGTGCCGCCCAGTGAAATGCTCCTTTAACATCATTTCTAAGGTAAAAACTGCTATGAATTTACCAGAGAAAAATTTCTATAGGAATGCTAGGTTGAACCCAGCTCGCTCACCTTAATAAGGTGTCGGTATAATACTGGGGCGCTGAATAAATCACAACCAGAGGCCTCGCACCATTTAGATATCTCCTGTCAATATCCCCGAACAGCGAGGTGCCGTTCAACATCCTACTACTACTAGCAATCCCACGCCAGTGACGTCACTCCTTTTTCATAGCACCACTTCCGGAGCCAACGTTACTCATTATTACTTGGATTAACTTTATATATTAGTCACATACAGTATATATATTATATACGATCCTAGTTCTCGACCTTCCCTTCCCTCTTTTGATATGATCACGGTTACGGTCTGACTTAATTTTAATTCTCTTTACAATCAAAATAGATCTGTTATTTTGATATTGATATATTTAAGCACTCCGGACCCCCCGGGGTCCCGAATTTGCTTACATTCAATATACTTAATGGCTATATATATATATATATATATATATATATATATATATATATATATATATATATATATAATCATGATATTGACATATATATACGTAGATATTTAAGCTCCGGGGCCTCCGGGGCCCTAATTTGCTTTCCTTTAAGATACTCATGTATCTTTTGTCTTACAGACTGTACGTATATAAAAAATTTTTATCATGATATTGATATGTAAATCTTTTATCATGATATTGCTATAATTTAAGCATCCGGGGCCCCCGAGCCCCTATTTGCTTTCATTCAGGATTCCTGATGAATATATATAAAACATTTTTATCATGATATTGATATATATATATATATGTATATATATATATATATATATATATATATATATATATATATATATATATATATATATATATATATATATATATATATATATATATATATATATATATATGTATATATATATCACAGGAAAACGTGATGCTCAGATGCAGAAGAAACACAGGGAAAATGAAAATACGGAATATACACTTAAGTCCTGACTAGTTTCGTGATACTTCCTCAGAAGACTGATTTATTGAGAGAGGTTTCTTACAATTTATAGGGAAAGCAAAAGTACGAACATACATATAGAGATTTAGAGAACAATGACACTCCCTTACCCGCTACCTGGGCTTGACTCAGGTGTTGAGTAGGAGGAGTCCCCAAGCTCGTTAGACACCTGCTAAAAAGGGTAATTTCTAGTGGCGGGTATATTCTTGTTTTCTTCTTTTTTTACTTTCAGTACAGTTTATTTATATGTCAATGCGGTAGCCTTATCTATATAAATACATAAGCAAAACATACACAAACATACAAATATATATATACATATATATATATATATATATATATATATATACTGTATATATATATATACATATATATACACACATATATATATATATATATATATATATATATATATATATATATATATATATATAGATACAAATACATATACATATATACATAAATACATACACATACACATACATATACATACACATACATATATACATATATATACACATACATATATACATATATACACATACATACATATGCATATATACATTTATATGTATACAACATTAATATCATAAACATATAATCATGTATATATCAATACTTATATCTAGCATAACACTATATAGTGCCAATATACTTATGCATACTATATAAAATAATTGTTTCCTTTAATGAATGGTAGCTTAGGTCTAAATATTAATTTCACACCGACGTTAATTATTCACAATACATTCAATTCTACATTAAGTGGTTAATGTTTTTTTATATAGCTTACAAATCTCTTTACATATAAAGGCGTCGAGTTTATACATTCCATGATCAATATTCAAGTTGTTTTTAAAGGTTTCTTTTATGAAACTGGACTCTATGATGTTTCTTTCCACTAAGTTATTTGAATGAACCAATTTCTTTGCACCTGACCAATTAATAGGGTGATTTTTATCTCTAACGTGGGCAAAGAGTGCATTATTATCTTGACCATACCTAACACTTTTCTTATGTTGTTCAATTCTCTTTTCTAGGGCTTTACCAGTTTGACCAATATAGTATTTTTCCCAAGCATTGCATGGAATACGATATACACATCCCTTGGTAATGTCAGGAGAATTCTTTATTAACCCTGGATAGGTACGCTCCTCGGACACCCCTTTAACCCTGGATAGGTACGGTCCTCGGACACCCCTTTAAGGGTATACTCGGACGCGAACGACCCCGACGCCAAAAAAAATTCTTGAAAAATCAGTTTTTGCAGTAACCTCCTTTTTTCTTTTGCCAAAAAAAACTTCAATGAATGCTTAAAACAACTGTAAAGATAAATACTACTCATCTGCAGAAAAACTATTTATTATAAATATTTTAAAAAATTAAGTAGAAAAAAAAAAAGACCTGACATAAAAATTCATAAAAAAAAAGTTTATACATATATACACAAATCCTTTTAGGAATTGATTCTTGAATGTTTAGGACACATCTTGATGTATTTTGGATGAAGTCAGACCCATGGAGGTGAAGATCTGAAATGAGAAAAAAAGGGTAACTTTTTTTGGCCAAAAAAAATTGTCCAAATTTCATGAATTTTTTTGGGTACCCAAATGAAATAGGAAGTGGCTAATTTTTTTAGGGAATAAACATATGTTATCCTAAAATAGAAATATGTAAAAAAATCTTCATTATTTTGTAAATTACATTTATATCAGGGGCCATATCTAAAGGTAATTTTTTGAGTACTTGGAAATTTCGTAAAAAAATACATATATTTAATATATAATATGATATTTATGCAGGTAGAAATATACAAAAATATCACAAATTCTGTAGGGAACAAGAATATATATAGATAGGGCAGCTTACGCTTCGGATATGTCCACAAAATGGCCGCCAACCACACTGACTCAGACTCCCTAATCTGCCACTTGAAATGTAGGAAGGGTATGTCAATTTCAAGGTGTTATTTACTAATCTAATTATTATTGGATATGCATAAAAATTGTATGGTGGGTTGCTGGATAATTGTCGATTATTTTACGACTATAAAATTAAAATTCTGACCCAAAAAAATTTTTTTGAAGGGAAATAAAATCGAAAAAAAAAATGTAAAACAATATTTTAGCTAAAAAGATTTGATGATATTCAATCAAAAAAAAAGTAAACAAAATTTTCCGACAAATAAACATCTAGAGGAATCATTACTCTGTGATAGTTCCTTAGTACGTAGTAATTTTGAAAGAATTGGGAAAAAACGAAAAAATGGCAATCACCGGAAAATCGAACACATACCTATATATACGCCATATCTGGCTAAAAAAAAGATAGGCATGGGTAGCCAGATCATCTAGAAACACTTTCCAACACTATAAAAATATAAGTTTTGCGACACTACTTGCCAATTCCTTACGGTAACATGACTAAGCAAAAAAATGCAAAACAAATAAAAAGGGGCACTCGTGGAAAAATGGCCATTCTAATATACGGCATTTCAGAAAAAAAAAAATTTCAGCCACGTGCTAGGCAAACCACCAAGGCATATTTTCCGACAAATAAACATATAAATGAAATATTACTCTGTGATAGTTCCTTAGTACGTAGTAATTTTGAAAGAAATGGGAAAAAACGAAAAAATGGCAATCACAGGAAAATCGAACACATACTTATATATACGCCATATCTGGCTAAAAGAAAAATAGGCATGGGTAGCCAGATCATCTAGAAACACTTTCCAACACTATAAAAATATAAGTTTTGCGACACTACTTGCCAATTCCTTACGGTAACATGACTAAGCAAAAAAATGCAAAACAAATAAAAAGGGGCACTCGCGGAAAAATGCCCAACATTCTAATATACGGCATCTCAGATAAAAAAAAAGACATGCACGTGTTAGCCCAACCATCAAGGCACACTTTCTAACACATAAACATGAAAAAAAAATCAATAATATACGGCAATTCCTTACTACGTAGTAAATTTTTACAAATATTGAAAAAAAACAGAAATTGGCAACCGCAGTTAAATACCCAATATACCAATAACTACGTCGTATCTGACAAAAACAAAATCACGCATGGGTAGCCAGATCATCTAGACACACTTTCCAACATTAAAAAAGCAAAAGTTTTACGACACTATTTCGCAATATCTTACGGAAAAATGACTTGGCAAAAAAATTAAAAAAAATTAAAAAGGGACACTCGCGGTAAAATGCCCGACATTCTAATATACGACATCTCAGATAAAAAAAAAAGACATGCACGTGTTAGCCCAACCATCAAGGCACACTTTCTAACACATAAACATGAAAAAAAAATGAATAATATACGGCAATTCCTTACTACGTAGTAATTTTTACAAATATTGAAAAAAAAACAGAAATTGGTAACCGCAGTTAAATACCCAATATACCAATAACTACGTCGTATCTGACAAAAACAAAGTCATGCATGGGTAGCCAGATCATCTAGACACACTTTCCAACACTAAACAAGCAAAAGTTTTACGACACTATTTGGCAATATCTTACGGAAAAATGACTTGGCAAAAAAATGAAAAAAAATGAAAAAAGGGCACTCGCGGTAAAATGGTCCTCGTGGTGATGAACGACATTTTAACTAAAAAAAAAAACATGCACATGGTAGCCAAACAATCCACCAAGACTTTCCACAACTGATAACCTATACAAGTTGCACCATTCTACGACAATTTCATAATACGTAATAACTTTGATAATTATGCAAACTACCTCAGAAGGGTAAACTCGAACGCGAACGACCCCGACGCGTCTCAGAAATCGGGGAAGGAGTACAGCTACAGCAATGCACATCTGGACACTACTAGAGCGTGTAGGGGAGACACCTCCTGCAGGTCGATCACCCACAAATTCAGTCACAGGGGTGAGTCACGTGAGAAAAACCTGTTTTTTTTTGACGCTCGGGGTCGCAAACGACCCACCGTACCTATCCAGGGTTAAGGGTATACTCGGACGCGAACGACCCCGACGCCAAAAAAAATTCTTGAAAAATCAGTTTTTGCAGTAACCTCCTTTTTTCTTTTGCCAAAAAAAACTTCAATGAATGCTTAAAACAAATGTAAAGATAAATACTACTCATCTGCAGAAAAACTATTTATTATAAATATTTTAAAAAATTAAGTAGAAAAAAAAAAGACCCGACATAAAAATTCATAAAAAAAAAGTTTATACATATATACACAAATCCTTTTAGGAATTGATTCTTGAATGTTTAGGACACATCTTGATGTATTTTGGATGAAGTCAGACCCATGGAGGTGAAGATCTGAAATGAGAAAAAAAGGGTAACTTTTTTTGGCCAAAAAAATTTGTCCAAATTTCATGAATTTTTTTGGGTACCCAAATGAAATAGGAAGTGGCTAATTTTTTTAGGGAATAAACATATGTTATCCTAAAATAGAAATATGTAAAAAATTCTTCATTATTTTGTAAATTACATTTATATCAGGGGCCATATCAAAAGGTAATTTTTTGAGTACTTAGAAATGTCGTGAAAAAATACATATATTTAATATATAATATGATATTTATGCAGGTAAAAATATACCAAAATATCACAAATTCTATAGGGAACAAGAATATATATAGATAGGGCAGCTTACGCTTCGGATATGTCCACAAAATGGCCGCCAACCACACTGACTCAGA
The DNA here is from genome assembly GCF_036898095.1 of Palaemon carinicauda. NCBI lineage: Eukaryota > Metazoa > Arthropoda > Malacostraca > Decapoda > Palaemonidae > Palaemon > Palaemon carinicauda. The sequence goes on from NC_090734.1 coordinate 72,701,265, forward strand.
CTCCCTAATCTGCCACTTGAAATGTAGGAAGGGTATGTCAATTTCAAGGTGTTATTTACTAATCTAATTATTATTGGATATGCATAAAAATTGTATGGTGGGTTGCTGGATAATTGTCGATTATTTTACGACTATAAAATTAAAATTCTGACCCAAAAAAAATTTTTTGAAGGGAAATAAAATCGAAAAAAAAAAAAATGAAAAACAATATAATATTTTAGCTAAAAAAATTTGATGATATTCAATCAAAAAAAAAGTAAACAAAATTTTCCGACAAATAAACATCTAGAGGAATCATTACTCTGTGATAGTTCCTTAGTACGTAGTAATTTTGAAAGAATTGGGAAAAAACGAAAAAATGGCAATCACCGGATAATCGAACACATACCTATATATACGCCATATCTGGCTAAAAAAAAGATAGGCATGGGTAGCCAGATCATCTAGAAACACTTTCCAACACTATAAAAATATAAGTTTTGCGACACTACTTGCCAATTCCTTACGGTAACATGACTAAGCGAAAAAATGCAAAACAAATAAAAAGGGGCACTCGCGGAAAAATGGCTAACATTCTAATATATGGCATTTCAGAAAAAAAAAAAATCAGCCACGTGCTAGGCAAACCATCAAGGCACATTTTCCGACAAATAAACATCTAAATGAATCATTACTCTGTGATAGTTCCTTAGTACGTAGTAATTTTGAAAGAAATGGGAAAAAACGAAAAAATGGCAATCACAGGAAAATCGAACACATACCTATATATACGCCATATCTGGCTAAAAAAAAAGATAGGCATGGGTAGCCAGATCATCTAGAAACACTTTCCAACACTATAAAAATATAAGTTTTGCGACACTACTTGCCAATTCCTTACGGTAACATGACTAAGCAAAAAAATGCAAAACAAATAAAAAGGGGCACTCGTGGAAAAATGGCCATTCTAATATACGGCATTTCAGAAAAAAAAAATTTCAGCCACGTGCTAGGCAAACCATCAAGGCACATTTTCCGACAAATAAACATATAAATGAATCATTACTCTGTGATAGTTCCTTAGTACGTAGTAATTTTGAAAGAAATGGGAAAAAACGAAAAAATGGCAATCACAGGAAAATCGAACACATACTTATATATACGCCATATCTGGCTAAAAAAAAGAATAGGCATGGGTAGCCAGATCATCTAGAAACACTTTCCAACACTATAAAAATATAAGTTTTGCGACACTACTTGCCAATTCCTTACGGTAACATGACTAAGCAAAAAAATGCAAAACAAATAAAAAGGGGCACTCGCGGAAAAATGCCCAACATTCTAATATACGGCATCTCAGATAAAAAAAA
>NC_090734.1:72707613-72765113 GCF_036898095.1 Palaemon carinicauda
CGGGTATCCAGGTGGATCTGTTTGCGACGAAATCCAATCGCAAAATAGATTGTTACGTAGCCCCAACCTGGACCCTCAGGCTTATGCCACGGACTCTATGATTCTAGATTGGAATACCTGGAAGATTATTTATCTGTTTCCTCCGGTGAATCTCCTGCTGAAAGTTCTTCACAAACTCAGATCCTTCAAAGTTCAAGTGGCTCTCGTAGCCCCCCAACTGGCCCAAGAGCAATTGGTTCCCCTTGTTGCTAGAACTAGGTCTCCGCCCCCGGCGGATTCCCAATCCGGTGTTAACACAGACAGTGCAAACTCGCAATGTGTTCGCTTCCTCAAGAATTCTGAATGCCCTAACTTTATGGACTTCATGAAGTTCGCAGCCCAACGAGGTGCAAACATCAATCCTTTGAATACTATTTTCCTGTAATCTGACAAAAGGGAATCTACTCTCCATCAATATGACTCAGCTGTCAAGAAATTAGCTAAGTTCTTGAAAGATTCCCAAGTTGAGAAAATGACGATGAACCTAACTGTGACATTCTTCAGAACTCTCTTCGAATCTGGCCTGGCAGCCAATACCATTACTACAATCAAATCAGCCTTGAAAAAGATCTTCCATATTGGTTTTGACATTGATCTAACGGATTCATATATCTCTTATCCATTCCGAGAGCTTGTGCCAGACTAAAACCTTCAACTCGCCCTAGCGCAGTTTCCTGATTTTTGAACGATGTTCTTAAGCTAGCCTCTGACACCCCAAATGAATCCTGTAACTATATGGCATTATTAAGAAAGTCACTTTTTCTTTTGAGCCTCGCCTCGGGCTCCAGAATCTCAGAATTGTCAGCCTTATCTAGAAACCCTGGTCATATAGAGTTTCTCTCTTCGGGTGAGGTTCTTCTCTCTCCTAACAAAGTGTTCCTGGCTAAAAATGAAGACCCCCAATACAGGTGGTCTCCCTGGAAGGTTGTTCCACTTCCTCGGGATCCATCCCTGTGTCCAGTTACCACCCTGAAATCCTACTTAGGTAGAACTTCCACTACAACCACAGGGCCCTTATTTATTAGAGAACACGGAGGAACTATTACCCTTAAGGGAATCAGACAACAAATTCTTTATTTTATTAAACAAGCTAATCTTGCATCATTCCCACATGTCCATGATATTAGAGCTGTGGCTACCTCAATTAATTTTTTCCACCATATGAAATTTGATGAGCTCTCAAAATATACGGTTGGAAGTCCCCTAAATTTTTCAAGCGCCACTACCTAAAACCTTTAGAAGCTCTTAGATTTGCCACAGTAGCTGCAGGGAATATAGTTCCTCCTGAAGGTACTGAGTCCTAATCACAACGTCTTGCTCTGTCCTCTTTCCCTCCTGCCTGGCTTACCTGTTGTTCCTACCTGTTTTGTTACTATACACCCTTATGGTGTATTATTTTATTATTCGATTGTTCAATTTCACAAATTGTTTTGATTTCTCTTGTTCTTGAATCCCCGAGCTGATTTTATTTTGCATTTTTGATTACCAAGCTTGATTCCCACTATTCATATCTGTTGAATTTTCCCTACGGGTCTCATTATTGATTGTTTACCATGTCTATTCATCACTTTCATATACATGTTGATCTAATTTTACGGGTTTCCACATCCCTCTTTTTTTTATATTAAACTCATCAGCTCTGTTATTTTTGTGTTATTCCCTCTTCAGGTAGTTAGCCATATTGGGTCCCCATTCTCTGGTACGATTTCACTGGGCGGCACGGGTCGGAGCCCAGAAAAGGGATTTTGACGAAGGAAAAATCTATTTCTGGGCGAGAGACCCGTGCCGCCCAGTGAACCCACCCATCCCTCCCTGATTGGGCCCCAATCTGGGGTGCTATGGGGAGTGACGTCACTGGCGTGGGATTGCTAGTAGTAGTAGGATGTATAACGGCACCTCGCTGTTCGGGGATATTGACAGGAAATATCTAAATGGTGCGAGGCCTCTGGTTGTGATTTATTCAGCGCCCCAGTATTATACCGACACCTTATTAAGGTGAGCGAGCTGGGTTCAACCTAGCATTCCTATAGAAATTTTTCTCTGGTAAATTCATAGCAGTTTTTACCTTAGAAATGATGTTAAAGGAGCATTTCACTGGGCGGCACGGGTCTCTCGCCCAGAAATAGATTTTTCCTTCGTCCAAATCCCTTTTTTGGGCTTAGGCCATGTCGTCCTGATGGAAGTTTACTAGAGCATTAATGTATCTGTGGATTTTCCAGTTGTGCCTTAACCTCAAGACAATATTTCTTTGGTCGCTTTAGACCTTAGAGACCTATGACATTACCGTTATACGTCATTGCTTCTAATCATGAACTACGTTAGTGCTTCCTGCCCCCTACAGGGAAGAGTCATACTAGACTCGGGAAAAAGTCTTGAAGTTTGCATATTTCATAGGACCAACCTAGTAACAAAAGGGCATACAGGTCTCGCTGTATACCCAACCAGTCGAAGTTTGTATTTTCATAACGAACAAAGGGTTACCTAAGCCACCATAGCATCCAAGGTATATCAGGTCAGCTGTATACCACAACAAGGTATGCATGGGCAGAAAAGGTTTGTATACATTTGTGAACAAAGTTACTTCAGTTGTTCTATGTTATTATGCAGAATAATAAGGAATAAAAAAGCAATGCTCGTACATAACTTTATTTATATAGGATTGGGGCGAAATATGACGCAAATATCAATTAGTTATTTATTGGCAATCAATAAATAGTAATTCAGCATACATTTCATGATAACAGGAAAATGCAAGTGAATAATAATAGACATAGAAAATGCAGGCCAGACCAGAAGTATTTGTTTCATCTGAAAACAAAAGTTCATGCCTCTCAATTGAAAATTCAATAATTTTCTAATACATTTCTGATAAAGTCTGTCTTTTACACTGTGTAAAAACACACTGCACTAGTGTTCAGTCTATGTTTGTTCAACTTTAGTCACTGGAACAGTCCATAATGTCACCTTGGTGACATTTCACTCACCATGTTCCACTGTAAGGTGCCAACATGCCCACCCTATAGAATTATAGTCCCAATTAATTCACTGTTCCTCGCAGCGCTAAGCGACAGGTTTTCGTACACTACCTGCCGCCACCACGTATCTCTTTAATTCTTGCACTTGCTTCGCGTAGTGCTTGAAAAACACTCTGGATGACTTCCATCCAATATATGAGCGAAGACACTCAAAATCCATGAACTGGAAAAAATTTAATGACGAAGCAATTTTTCTAGGATCATGACCTGCGGGTGTACTGTCAGGATCCGCTCTGCGAATGAAGTAGGGGATCTTCGCCCTTAGTTGTTTCAGGGATAAGTTTGACCCCGATGTTTCCCCTTTAAAGAGCTGTCCTCCCCTGAAGTTTGAAGTTCTACGAAGATAGACCTTTAGACACTCCACTGGACACAGCAAGACATCTTCCTTCAGAGGACAGATTCTCCAGGGACCCCACCTCTTGGTGGGTAGCTCGTTCTTGGCGAGAAACATTGGGTCAGGAAAGAGATTCAGTTCTCCCACTTCAGTTAACTGAATATGGCCCTCTTCCCGAGAAAGAGCCACTATCTCACTAATTCTAGGCCCCGAGGCTAGAGCAAACAAGAATAACAGATTTTGAGCGAAGAGATGGCCATGACGTCCTGATGAAAGGTTCCTTCAGTAGCTTTCTGAGGGTATATATGACTACAGTAGATATTCCCAGAGAATTAAACTAAAGGTTTCACAGAAACCTAACTTCTGGCGCGAGTACCCTAAAGGTTTCCCTTTAGGATATCGTATATCAACGCGACGTATGCTTGACACGCCACATGGCTATCTGCACCCCACATAGCGTTTACGCTTCGAAGGGGAAGGTGGCAAGTTATAGGAGGAGCCGTTGCAAAGTTATCCTCCTGCGTTACTGTTACGGTACCTCGCGACGTAAACAAACGGCAGCCATAGCTCTCCGCCATCTTTACTGACGTCACGTCCGCCCGCTTCATTCCTTAATTAGCGTTCTGGCAACCTCCACGATACAATATGAAAGGGAGGGGCCTGACAGGCAAAACTAGGAACAATAGGGCAGGTCCATCAGGACGTTATGGCCATCTCACCCAAAAACAGATTTTTCGCTTCGCTCAAAATCCGTTTTTTGGGCTCAAGCCATGACGTTCTGATGGAAGTGTACCAGAGAATTAGTGTATTGTGGTTTTTCCCCATTTCAAAAGTGCCTTCTACGTCATAAAATATTCCTTTGATCTGGTGACCTTAGAGACCGTGACATCTCCGTTATATGTCACTACCAGTGGTATAAACAATGACATGGCTTCCTGCCCCCCTGGGAGGTCCTGTTTGGACAAGAGGAACATCTCAAAATACCCTGATGTAGATAAACTCACCTGGTTGCGAGGATCGTGCCGGTCTCGTGGACAGATCAGAAAGTTAAATATTTGTGTAGGATCATTATTTCACTTACTTGGTGAGCATATCTCAGACAGGAGTAATATTACTGTATACATGAATATAATAAAGGGATTTTGACGAAGGAAAAATCTATTTCTGGGGAGAGACCTGTGGCGCCCGGTGAAAAGGGGTCCTTCTAATATACCTTTTCTGATAAAACCTACCAATTATACCAGAGAAAGATAAAAGCATGGAATGCAGAGGTTACTACCCTCGCGCGATCACCTTGTGGGTGTCGTGTATAAAGCAAAGTCGCGTGAAATCCACTATTCACAGGTTGTCTTCCATTTAGTTAATTCCTTCGTCAAAGGGGTGGGCTGATACAGAGGCCCCAGCCAACCTACCAGAGCCACGCCACCCACGCCCGATGCGAGCGCCATCTGAACAACATCCTTCTTTTTGGACTGCTACAATTGTGGGATATTTTGTGGTGCTCTCGGCTATTTTCACACTCGTGGATTTATTTCGTCATGACCGAAGCTCCATCTTCACCCATTCCAATGTTAAGTACCATAGTTTGTTTTGACAGCTTTTTGTAGTACCAGGCTTTTTGAAGGGCATTGAAACTCTGTAACAGTAGTTTTTTTGGCTCAGGCCATGTCGTCGTGATGGAAGTTCCTTCGAAGGTAGCTTCCTAGGTATATTTGACCTACAGTGATATATCCCAGAGAATTTACCAAAGGTATCCAGAATTCTAACTCCTGGAGAGAATATCCCTTAAAATTTTACGAATGGATATCGCGTAATATCAGAGGACGTATTCTTGACACGTCTCATGGCTATCTACGCCCCCAATAGAGCTTTCACTTCGAGGGGAAAGAGAAGCAAGAATAAGGAGAGTCGTTCCAGAGACATCACTCTCGACGATCCCTACTGCTCTGCAAATAGTGCGCCTATTCGCCACCGCGAGGCGCCACCATCATTCTTTCTCTCGTAGCTTTGCTAGACCGGTGTTTTTCCCTGTTCTCTCGTGCTATTTTGGAGTATTTTGGACGCTATGATGTCTTCCCCAGCCTCATCAGCTTCTGGAAAGTTAAGTAATATCTTTATCTTGTGTAAATGTAAGCTCTTGCCAGTTTTGCTTTTCGATTGAGATCGTAATTAACGTAACAAGAGCTGTTGCGAGCCGGATGACGTTAGTGACGCGGTCGTTTTTCTGTTCATTTAGTTAGCCAGAATGACACTTTCCCGGCATTTTTACGCTTTTAATAACTTTAGCTATTTAGATATTTAGCTAGGGATTCTTATATTATGTCATTGTTGTCGTGAATTTGGCTATTTATGATCGAGCCTCACGAGTGTTAGGTTTCCTAGCCTAGGCACCCTCACACTTCATGCATGATATAACCTTCCTGGTAAAGTTTTATTGAAGCACAGGCAATATTTTACACATTTTTGATACTACTTAATTATGCTTTCCTCTTCCAAGGTAGTATACAGAGAGTTTCGGTGATCGATTCTCAATGCTCCTAGGCTACTAGCCTAGGGGCTTTAGTATACTCTCATACATGTCCCCATTGCTCTTGTATTGACTTTTAAGGGGAGACTGACACCTCCTAGACTTTCTAAGTTAATACCAATCTCTTAGGAGATTTAAGAGCAATCCCCTTCCCTCTGATTAGCCTAGGCTATTCTCAGTTTTCTTTGCTGTGAACAGAGTTTTGGCAAAGTTTTACTGAGACAGTCCGTTTTCTTTCTCCTAACCACTGAGTCGGTTTTGAGTTTAGGACGGGACATCAGAGTATCAGTCTGTGTTAGGCATCTCCCTGTCTTGGTGAAATGATTTCCCATGTCAGGTTAAGCTGCTCTTTCAGGAGGCTAGACCTCCCTAGGCCATACTTAGGGGTTTTGTATGACAATTCCCCCTTCCTTGGCCTAGCAGACAGTCCTGTGCTGGTAGACCCTAGGCCAAAGAAAGGATTTCTTCACTGCCTAGGGCCTCTAGTACGAGATTCTGCTCTCCTGTGAGTTGGTGTCCTACGGACATCCTCTCCCTTGACTAACCCAACCTGGGGAAATGATTTCCCCTACCTGAGGTTACTTCATGAGACCAGAATCCTTTAGGTTAGGTAGTGCCTTCGGGCATTACCTTACATATAGGACACCTACCCCCTCCCCACTATCTCTTTCGTGTTGAATGATCCAACACCCTACTGGCCGTCGTTCTACATTGACCCTAGGGTTCTTGTAGGACTGGCGTGAGGTTCCCCGTCTGCCGCCGGCCAGGCCGGCTGCCGGCGGGTATCCTCATATTCTTTAGAGTGTTCATCAGTCCTCCCTTGGACTACCTTCCATAGCCCTTATGATTGGGATATGGTTGGGTGGAAGCCAGAATTTCATTCCCCCTTCCACTTGAACCCTCATTTTGGATGCAGGTTGGCAAAGCTGAGCCCTTGCCTTCCTCCATCCTTTCTTTTTCTCATACTTTCATACTGGGCCATGTCCATTGTCTGCCGGCCGGCAGTTGCCCTGCCGCCGCTTGTTGGGAACATAGTCGACCGACAACCCAAAGACATTGGACATTCAGAAACCGACTGCCGGCTGCTGAGTGGCCGGCCAGCAGCCGGCCACCCCTACCTGGTCATCTGCCGCCGACTGCCGCTGGGTCCCTTTGATGGAAGGATCCTTGGCTGCCGGCCGGCAGAGCCGCCGCCGCCAACAGAGCCGTTGCCGGCGGCCTATCACACATTGTTATGAAGACAATATTTGCCTTCAATAGCCCAGAATAGGCCGGCATGTGCCGGCCTGCCCCTCAGACGCTGGCAGGCCCGGCAGGTGGCGGCAGGCCTGACAGGACTGGCAACTTGTTACCAAACAGTCAGTGCTGTAGCCCAAAGTTTTTCCAACCTACAAGGTGCTTCATGGGCAGCCTATTGTGTGACCATCACATATAAGAGAGTGATTCTCTATTCCTTTAATGGCTATGGTCCATTATTGTCCTTAATCCCCAATATTGAAACTGGAAGATTGCGTTAAGAGACACTTTATATCATAGGATATCATCTTCCTCTGGGAATTCTTAAGAATTCTACTTTCAATATTGGAGGAGGTCATAGCAATTGGCTGGACAGGAAACACATGTAGGTGTCTTTCCTACTTTTAGCTTACCCTATCCAAGCTAATATAAGATATTATATTTATGTTGAAATTTGAGAATTTCACTGAATACTAATAGACTTTTCCTTTCCTTACAGGAGGAGTATCCCGAGTGCGGGAATAGCTTCTGCAGGGTCCGCAGTAAGAACTTCTGCGGCCACGACATGTGCAGGGCCCATGCTCGCTGCGCAGTCACCAAGGGGGCTCTCAAGTTTTGGGACCCACAGGTATGTACCGTTTGCGAAAAACTGGTAAGAGAGGCTTTTGATGACCAAAAGTCCACTGAGTCAAGGGACGCAGCAAGGGAAAAGCTGCTTAAATAGGTCAGGGGTTTCCAGAAGAATACTTCTGGCCCATACCTTCCTAATGAAAAGATGAGGGCTTATCTTTTCCCTAGGGCATCTTCGGATGCAGTTATTCCCCAGGCTCAACCTGAGATTCCCCTGGTTCAGATTCCGGTAGAATCTGAAGTTTCAGATGCCTTAGAGAGCATCCAACTAGAAGACAACATGTCAGTTGTCTCAGAGGAGACCGAGAACAATCTCCTAGTGGAGGAGTTGGATCAGGCGGATGACGTTCCACCTGAGCCAGAAACTGAGAAAGCCGAAACGATTTCGGTGTCATCGGCCACAGTGAAGGAGGCGGTGCCTTCTACCTCCTCCACTGCACCCCAACTAGATTCGACCACGAGTACTTTGCACTCGTTGCTGTCCATGGTGCAGGACATGCAACAGAAATCGTCCGAGAAGGAGGCCTCTCTTTGGACTGAGATGCATCAACTAGTTGCGACACGTTTGGCTCCGAAGAAGCTAAACGTTAAAGATCTCCCCGCCTTCTCTGACGTTAACCCCTGGAGGTACGCAGAGCACATGCCCATGTCGGGCGGAAAGATCTTCCTCTCAGAAAAACTGGGCACTGTCCCAGTAGAGGAAATTGAGTTCTGGCCCAGCAAAGGGGCCTACCCGGATTGCTATGTCTGTCTCAGGACGGAACCCGCATCCAGAGAGGAAACAGAGCCAAAGGAATCTATTGTCCTTGAACTCTCTAAAGCTCAGGCCTTATATACCACCACCTTAAAAGACAGGGCCTTTACTAGCTCTAAGGTGCCGGCTCTCAGCAAAAGACACCCGTCCTTCATTGATGACCCTAAACGTGCCTTTCCCTATATGGACAAAGGGCTCAAGGCAGCCTTAAAGGCAGTTGAGGCAGGGAAACCGTGCCCTACACTGGAGGAGTGGAGACCCTTCTCCCTTGCCTTCCCATCAGACGATGCGGACTGGAAGGATGTCCACAACACCTTCACAGTCGGGAAGCTGGAGGTAGATATTGCCGGACGTCAGTTCGGCGAAGACCTCCCCAAGCTGTCGGACTTTCTCCTGCGTAGGGAACAGGAGACGAAAGAATGCTTAGCCACTTCCTTGTCTCTGCAGACTGGCCTGGAGACAATGGCAAGCATTCCAGATACCTCGGACATGTACATGGTCTTCGCCAAAGTCCATCTGGCGACAGTAACTAAAGACTTGTACAACTTTATTAAAGCCCGAAGGGCTCGCAGAGAGTTCGTGTTCGCCTCGGCTGCGGTGAGACACGAACCCAGGAAGCTGATAACTTCTAACATCTGGGGAAAAGACCTCTTCCCAAGTGAAGTGGTCAAAAAGGTCGTGGACAAAGCCGCCACTGAAAATAGAAACCTTCTTTCTAAATGGGGCTTGTCCTCCAAAAGGAAATCTTCAGCTGACGAGGGTCCCCAGCCAAAGAATAGATCAAAATGACCTAAAGTGCCCTCTCAACCTAAGCAACAACAGCAGCTTCCCGTGACCACGGTGTTCCAGACGGTGGCACAACCACCCACTACCTTCCAACTGGTGCCCCAAACACTGGCGACTCAGTCACCAGTGTTCACCCCAGTGTTTGAAAGGCAGTCTACGACCTTTCGGCCGAAGTCTTGAGGATCCTTTCGAGGTTCCTCCAGACGCCCCTCCAGAGGTAGGGGCAACAGAAGTGGACGTGGCCAAGGGCGTAAATCCTCCTCCCAGCACTTAAAGTGAGATGCTACCGGTAGGAGGGAGACTCTTCTACTTCCGGGATCGTTGGACCTTCGATCCCTGGGCTCACAGCCTAATCAAGAACGGACTAGGGTGGAGTTGGAGCTCAACTCTACCAACCTTCCCTCAATTCTTCCGACACTCAACCCCCATATTGGAAGAATATGTTCAGGAACTCTTGAGCAAAAGAGTTATAAGGAAGGCGAAGTCTGTCAGATTCCAAGGAAGGCTATTTTGTGTTCCGAAAAAGGACTCGGAAAAGCTCAGAGTAATTCTGGACTTGTCACCACTCAACAAGTTCATAGTGAACTACAAGCTCAAAATGCTGACGCTTCAACACATCAGGACCCTGTTGCCCAACCGGGCATACACAGTCTCCATACACATGACGGATGCGTACTGGCATGTTCCGATCAGCCGTCAAGTTTCCCCCTACCCGGGATTCAAACTACAAAGAAGGCAGTATGTCTTCAGAGCCATGCCCTTCGGACTAAACATAGCTCCAAGGGTATTCACCAAGCTTGCGAATGCAGTCATTCATCAACTACGCCTAAAAGGAATCCAGGTAGTAGCCTACCTGGACGACTGGCTGGTGTAGGTAGCATCCGAAGAAGAGTGCAGGCAAGCCTCCAAGGAAGTGATCCAGTTCCTGGAACACTTGGGATTCAAGATCAACTTGGACAAATCCCGTCTGTCTCCAGCTCAGAAGTTTCAGTGGCTGGGCGTCCACTGGAACTTGCAGTCGCACTGCCTTTCCATTCCATCAAAGAAAAGGAAAGAGATAGCCGGATCTGTCAGAAGCCTTCTTCGATCCGCAAGGATATCAAGATGGCAACAGGAGAGAGTGTTGGGGTCTCTCCAGTTCGCCTCAGTGACAGATCCAGTATTGAGAGCACAATTGAAAGATGCATCAGGAGTCTGGAGAAAATACGCATCAAACGCTCGAAGAGATCTAAAAAGACCGACACCAAATTGTCTGCGATCCCTACTCAAGCCATGGTCGGAGGCCAAGAACCTAAAGAACAAGGTTCCCTTACAACCACCTCCACCGTCAGTCACCGTTCACACGGATGCCTCAAAGGAAGGGTGGGGAGGTCACTCTCATCATCGGGAAGTCCAAGGAACCTGGTCTCCCCTCTTCAAAACCTTCCACATCAATTTTCTGGAAGCCATGGCAGTTTTTCTTTCCCTAAAGAAACTGAAACTCCGCTGCTCAATCCACATCCGTCTGGTTCTAGACAGCGAAGTCATAATGAGATGCCTAAATTGACAGGGCTCGAGATCGCCTCACATAAATCAAGTGATACTAGCCATCCTCCGCCTAGCGGAGAAGAAGAGATGGCACTTGTCAGCAGTCCATCTTCAAGGGTTCCGCAATGTGACAGCGGACGCTCTTATCCAGAACCAAACCGATAGAGTCCCAAGACTGCAGATAGACCTCTTCGCAACGAGCGACAACAAGAAGCTACCCCGGTATGTAGCCCCGTACGAGGATCCTCTAGCGGAAGCAATGGATGCAATGTCCATAGATTGGAACAGATGGTCCAAGATCTACCTACTTCCTCCAACCAACCTTCTGCTGAAAGTCCTCGACAAACTGAGATCCTTTCGGGGGACGGCGGCAATAGTGGCCCACAAGTGGCCCAACAGCGTTTGGTTCCCCCTGGTGACGGAACTATGCTTGAAACTGATCCCGTTGCCGGACCCAGTTCTGACTCAGCAAGTGCAGAAATTGACTGTCTCAGCTTCATCAGTGAAAACCCAGAACCTTCATCTCATGATTTTCTCGCCTTAGCAGTCAAGAACCGGTTTGGGATTTCTAGGGACAGTATCAACTTCCTAGAAGAATACAAGTCAAAGTCAACAAGAAGACAGTATGAGTCTTCCTGGAAGAAATGGGTGGCTTTTGTCAAGGCGAAGAAACCTAAGGAGATTTCTACGGACTTCTGTTTGTCCTTCTTCATCCATCTTCATGAACAAGGTTTAGCAGCCAATACGATTACTACATGTAAATCCGCCTTGGCCAGACCAATACTTTATGCCTTCCAGGTAGACTTTTCCAACGAAATCTTCAACAAGGTCCCTAAAGCCTGCGCAAAACTTCGGCCCGCAGCTCCTCCTAAGCCCATTTCATGGTCTTTGGACAAAGTTCTTCATTTTGCATCAACCCTGAATAATGAGGATTGCTCGCTGAACGACTTGACTCAGAAGGTGATATTCTTATTTGCACTAGCCTCGGGAGCCAGAGTTAGCGAAATAGTGGCCCTCTCGAGGGATGATGGCCACATTCAATTTACAGACAATGGAGAACTGAACCTCTTTCCAGACCCGACGTTTCTCGCCAAGAACGAGCTGCCCACTAAGAGGTGGGGTCCCTGGAGAATCTGCCCTCTGAAGGAAGAAGCATCCCTCTGCCCAGTGGAATGCCTAAAGGTCTATCTTTGTAGAACTTCAGACTTTAAGGGAGGTAAGCTTTTCAGGGGAGAGACTTCCGGTTCAACGTTATCCTTGAAACAGATTAGGGCGAAAATCACCTACTTCATTCGCAGAGCGGATCCAGACAGTACACCCGCAGGTCAGGATCCGAGGAATGTTGCCTCGTCTCTGAATTTCTTCCAAACGATGTCGTGTGAAAGTCTTCGTGCTTATACTGGATGGAAGTCCTCGAGGGTCTTCTTCAAGCACTACGCGAAGCAATTACAAGAAATTAAATTTCATGTGGTGGCGGCGGGCAGTGTGATAAAACCCGCTGCTTGATTACTGCGAAGAACAGTGCACTATTAGGGACTTATAGTGAAGGGTGTACACGATAGACTCGTAAGACATATCATGTTGAGTTTTGTGTTTAAGTGATAACACTATAGACTGTTCTCCCTACACAGGTGACATTAAGCATAATAAACTGACACAAGTGCCAGGCATTCTTGTATGCACAGTGTTCCTAGTAACAACAGATTGTATAGCGAAACTTCATATTTCCTTTAGAGTGGCTAATGTTTTCCTTTTCAGGCAAACTCTATTTATCCTGTTATTACTGTTTATGTTTTTATGCAGTATTATTCAGCATACATTGTAATTGTTTACAACCATGATTTCTATTTTTGTAATAAACAATAGAACGAATATTTGCGTCTCTTTCGCCCCAAATATTTCATTGAATGTATAAGTCAGAGCATCTTTGACTCTTTTGATATTTAAGTAAATACCAGAACTAAGATTCATGGTGTTCCAGGCAAACAGGTAAGATCTTGTTGTACTAGACTGTTCATTTTACTGTTTAAGGTTTCCTACACATATGTAAACCTGTCCGTCTCTTCACGACAGACCGAGGAGGTACAGTAATCTGCCCTAACCAATCCCATCCTATTACAGACTACAGTATGCTTTACGTATATGTTGACACTAATATACAAACTGTTTGCTGGATTGTTCCCTGAACTCACAATCCTCGGGTTTTTTCCTCGAGTCTATCCAGACCCTTTTCTGTAGGGGGCAGGAAGCACTGACATATTTTATGATCAGCTGATTGATGTATAACGGTAACATCAAGTGTCTCTAGGTCTAAAGACCGAAGAGAAAAGATTTAGCTCGAGATGAACGGCACTATTGGAAATCCACAGATACATTAATGCTCTGGTAAACTTCCATCACGACGACATGGCCTGAGCCCAAAAAACGGATTTTGAGCGAAGCGAAAAATCTATTTTTGGGTGAGGTAGCCATGTCGTCCTGATGGACCCACTCTCCTTTGGGACAAAAGGATAATGAATCCCTCCCTATAGTACTGTATCTGCAACACCTACAAAGCTACAAAGAATGACGGTGGCGCCTCGGGTGGCGGATAGGCGCACTATTTGCAAAGCAGTAGGGATCATCGAGAGCGATGTCTCTGGAACGACTCTCCTTATTCTTGTCTCTCTTTCCCCTCGAAGTGAAAGCTCTATTGGGGGCGTAGATAGCCATGAGACGTGTCAAGAATATGTCCTCTGATATTACGCGATATCCTTTTGTAAAATTTTAAGGGATATTCGCTCCAGGAGTTAGAATTCTGGATACCTTTGGTAAATTCTCTGGGATATATCACTGTAGGTCAAATATACCTAGGAAGCTACCTTCGAAGGAACTTCCATCAGGACGACATGGCTACCTCACTCAAAAAAGGGATTTTGACGAGGGAAAAATCTATTTCTGGGGAGAGACCTGTGGCGCCCGGTGAAAAGGAGTCCTTCTAATATACTTTTTCTGATAAAACTTCCAATTTTACCAGAGAAAGATAAACGCATGGAATGCAGAGGTTACTACCCTCGCGCGAGCACCTTGTGGGTGTCGTGTATAAAGCAAAGGCGCGTGAAAGCCACTATTCACAGGCTCTCTTCCATTTAGTTAATTCCTTCATCAAAGGGATGGGCCGATACAGAGGCACCAGCCAATCTACCAGAGTCCCGCCACCCACGCCCCGACGCAAGCGCCATCTGAACAACATCTTTCTGTATTGGACATGATGGCTTGGAAAGGAAAGGGTGGGATTGTGCAAAAGAATAGGGAAGGCTTTCACCGGGCGCCACAGGTCTCTCCCCAGAAATAGATTTTTCCCTCGTCAAAATCCCTTTTCTGGGTCGACCTGTGGCAGCCGGTGAAAATGTACCAGAGAATGCCTTCCAAGCCCAATAATAATTAGTAATGAGGGGAGAGAAAAAACACCATGTAAGGAGAACCATATATTATATTAAGGTAAGTAAGCATGAATCATAAACTAATCACAGGACATAGTGAGCGTAAGGCTAAACAAACATGATAACAAGGAAACCTCCGAGTATCAGAGCACAACAAGCAACAAAACTGACATGGCTAAGAATATCCCAACACTAAATTACGGTAAACACATTAAAAGTTAAAATCATCTTAATCTAATATGTAATAAACTAGGACTAACGAACCACCAAGGAAGCGGCGTCGTGGTGCGAGTGGCGGGTAGGAGGGAGAAGAAAAGAGATGGATGAAAGGAAGAACAAGAGATCACTGGGGAGAGATACGGCTCCCAGCTGCAACCATTGGGTATTTAAGGGCCTGTAAGTTCTTTAGATAGTGGCGTTTGAAGACCATAGGAGATTTCCAACCCGTGTACTTTTTAAGGTCATCAAAGTCCATATTTTGGAAATAATTGATGGAGCTAGCTACTGACCGGATATCATGAGCATGGGGAAATGATCCCGGATTGGCTTGTTTAATGAAGTATAGGATCTGTTGCCTAATACCCTGTATGGAAATGGTACCTCCTTGTTCTCTGATAAACAAGGGGCCAGACGATCGGGTAGCAGTCCTGGCTAAAAAGGCCCTGAGAGTAGTGACTGGACATAGAGAAGTATCTTGGAGAAGAGGAATAATCTTCCGAGGGGACCACCTATTTTGGGGGTCTTCATTTTTAGCTAGGAAGTACTTCACCTGAATGGAGGAAATCTATGTTTTCTGAGTTTCGTGAGAGAGCTGCAAGTTCTGAGATTCTAGCACCCGAGACCAAAGCTGTTAGAAATAAAGTCTTCCTAAGAAGAGTGATATAGGAGCAGGATTCGTTGTCCGTGTCGGAGGCAAGTTTGAGGACATCATTTAGAGACCAAGAGACCTTTTGTGGGCGAACCGAAGGTCGAAGCCTAGCACATGCTTTTGGAATAGACGAGAAATAAGAATCCGCCAGGTTAATGTTAAACCCAACCAGGTAGACTTTCTTCAAAGCTGACTTAATGGTGGTTATAGTGCTAGCTGCTAGGCCTTTGTCAAATATGGACCTAAAGAAGGAGATGGCTAAATTAGGAGTCATAACCGAATGGTCTGAATTCTTTAAGAAATCTGCTAGTTTCTTAACTGCCGAATCATATTGGCGAATCTTAGAGTCCCTTTTGTCTGATTCTATGAAGAGGACATTATCCGGGTCGATGTTTGCATCCTTACGAGCCGCAAACTTCATGAAATCCACAAAGTTAGGGTTTTGGCTATCCTTGAGGAATCTGACACAGTCCGAGTTTGGACCACTTGGGTCAGTTTGGGGAATGGGATCTGGAAGGGACGGAGTTTCAACTCGAGGAGGAGAGGAAACCAACTGCTCTTTGGCCAGTGAGGTGCCACTAAAGCCACTGCCCCGTGGAAGGAGCAGAGTTTGTGTAAGACTTTCAGTAGAAGATTCACTGGAGGGAATAAGTAGATCTTCTGCCAATGGTTCCAATCCAGGGTTAATGCGTCCATGGCATAAGCCTGAGGGTCCAGGTTCGGGGTCACATAACATGGGAGTTTGTGATTGAGTTGGGTCGCGAATAGATCTACCTGGAGACCTGGAACCAGCCTGAGTATCCACCGGAAGGAGTGTATGTCCAGGGACCATTCTGTTTCCAGTGGTTTTGGCCTGGATAATGAGTCTGCTATCACATTCTGGACTCCTGCTAGGTGAGTTGCTGACAGGAACCAGTCTTTGTCGGCTGCCAAGGCGAAGATAGTGACCAGGATCTGATTCAGGTTGGGTGACTTGGATCCCCCTTCTCTTGAGGCAGTGGACTACTGCTGTGCTGTCTGAGACTACTCTGATGTGGGTCGACCTCGGAGGAGAGATTCTCTTCAGGGTCAAGAACATTGCCATGGCTTCGAGAACATTGATATGGAACTGCTTCATGGCGGGTGACCAAGAGCCCTGAAACATCTGATGTTGGGAGTAACCCCCCAGAGACGCGTCGGTATGAATTGTCACTTGTGGAGAGGGGAACTGTAGAGGAACCGATTTGGAGAGGTTCCTCCGTTTGGACAATGGTCGTAGTCTCATTTTTAAGACAGAGGGGATCTTCGAGATCTTGTCTCTTAAAGGTATTGTCGCTCTGTTTCTCCAAACTCGATTGATGTCTTTGAGTTTGGCTTTTAATAGGAGATCGGTCAGTGAGGCAAATTGGAGAAGGCCGAGGATTCGTTCTAAAGCTCTTCTGGACACCTGTTTGTGTTTGAGAAAGTTCCTGACCTTGGAAGCTATCTCCCTTACCTTCTTGGGAGGAAGGAAGAGCCTGTGCTTTGAAAGGTCCCACCGGATGCCTAACCATTCGAAGTGGCTTGATGGTTGTAGGCGAGACTTTCGGAGATTGACTTGGAAGCCCAGTTTGGCGAGAAAGTGAATTACCTTCGACGTAGCTCTGTTGCATTCCTTAGTCGACTGGGCCCAAATGAGCCAATCGTCCAGATAGGCGATGATCTGTATCCCTTGGTTTCTGAGTTGTTCGAGCACCGTCTCCCCCAGTTTCGTGAATATCTTGGGGGCAATGCTGAGACCGAAGGGCATGACTTTGAACGCAAAGGCTTTCTTGCCGAGACGGAAGCCTAGGTAAGGAGAGAAGTTTCGAGCTACTGGGACATGATAATAGGCGTCGGTAAGATCGATAGAGGTGGTGACGGCCCCACGGGGAACTAAGGTCCGTACCTGAGAGATAGTCAGCATACGGAACTTGTCGCAAAGGATGTAAGAGTTTAGTTTCGACAAGTCCAGAACTACCCTCAACGCCGACGAGTCTTTCTTCGGGACTGTAAACAGGCGGCCTTGGAATTTCAGGGATCAAACCCGTTTGATCGCTTTCTTCTTGAGTAACTCTGTGGTGTACTCTTCCAGGATGGGAGTGGGTCTCTGGAAGAAGGTCACTTGTGGAGGAGGAGATCCCTGTGACCATTTCCAACCCAAGCCCTTGGATATTATGCTGTGAGCCCATGGACTGAAGGTCCAATGGTCTCGGAAGTGATAAAGTCTCCCTCCTACTGGCATCACATCATTGGGAGGGAGTGAACCTAGGTCCCCTCCCTCCATGGGCACCTCTTGCTTTAGGTCCGCCTCGTTGGCGAAACTGTCCTCTACCTCTGAAGCTTCCTCTCTGGTGTCCACGAAAGGAACCGGAAGATTCGTAGGTAGGGTTGTATGCAGGAGAGGACATACAAGAGGGGTTCGGCTGTGTACCAGGGGGAGCAGTGAGGTAGACTACTTGCTTGAAATTTATAAAACACAAGCCGTAGCTAAAGGCTAAGGCTAATATAATAGTAAAGCGTATTGACGACCTCCGGTGAAGCTGGAGGTCGATGAAAGGTCCTGAATAATTCTATTGTGAATAATAACTCAATTGTAATAA
This sequence comes from Palaemon carinicauda, assembly GCF_036898095.1. Classification (NCBI taxonomy): domain Eukaryota; kingdom Metazoa; phylum Arthropoda; class Malacostraca; order Decapoda; family Palaemonidae; genus Palaemon; species Palaemon carinicauda. Next base: position 72,725,372 of record NC_090734.1, read on the forward strand.
CAATGGATATTTGTGTGGATATGGCTGTGGCCTGAGACCGGAGTAAGGGCCACCGGAGGGTCGTATCTAAACAATATGAAGCCCGTCCCAGAGGGTTGTAATTAAACAATATATATATATATATATATATATATATATATATATATATATATATATATATATATATATATATATATATATATATATATATATATATATATACAATAGTTCCAAAGTCATTGAGAATCGTTCATGGCGGAGTAGAACTCAAGGCGGAGTGGAAAAATGTTCAGAACTACTCCCAAGCCCTAACGGGGAGAGGACGGAACTCGGGACCTAATAAATAACGCTAACTATTGAAAAGTAACCAAAACTAAATAACTCGTAAGCTATCATACACCGTAGAGGGAGGGAGAACCCGTTAAACGCACAAAACGGAAAACGGGAAATCCGCTCAACCTGAGTTAAGAAAGAAAACTCGTGACTGAGAACTCTCTCGCTCCCTTGGTCACAAAATCAGGACTTAATAAGCACACAACACTATTATAAGCGTATAATAATAAAATTGTAACATCAAAATAAGACTACGAACGAAGAATAGCGTCTGCTAAAACCTAAATTAAAGGGAAATAGTCGACTGACGAACGCCTCGGTGGGGCGGGTACTAAACTATAATAAAGCTAGAACGCTATTCTTGTTCGCAGACTGGACTTGCTAGCAAAAAGTACCATGGGAATAATAACGATAATAATAATGATGGTTCAAAAAGGCATAAGGCCAAGGGATTTAACCAAGAACCTAAGTGACAGAGTACCAAACGGGCAAGACTAAGATGAACTCCCAGCAAGACAAGGGAACAAACAAAGGCCGCCGACGGACGGGCCCAGACGGTAATGATAAAACAGACTACTGTATACTGGTTAGATGACAAAAGCCCGGTACTACAAAAAGTTGTCAAAACAAACTATGGTACTTAACATTGGAATGGGTGAAGATGGAGCTTCGGTCATGACGAAATAAATCCACAAGTGTGAAAAAATGCCGAGAGCACAACAAATTACACACAATTCGAACAAGTCCAAATAGAAGGATGTTGTTCAGATGGTGCTCGCGTCGGGGCGTGGGTTGCGGGACTCTGGTAGATTGGCTGGTGCCTCTGTATCGGCCCATCCCTTTGACGAAGGAATTAACTAAATGGAAGACAGCCTGTGAATAGTGGCTTTCACGCGCCTTTGCTTTATACACGACACCCACAAGGTGCTCGCGCGAGGGTAGTAACCTCTGCATTCCATGCTTTTATCTTTCTCTGGTATAATTGGAAGTTTTATCAGAAAAGGTATATTAGAAGGACTCCTTTTCACCGGCCGCCACAGGTCGACCCAGAAATAGATTTTTCGTTTCGCTCAAAATCCGTTTATTTTCATATGGAAGGGCAAAATAAACGGATTTTGAAGCGAAGCGAAAAATCTATTTTTGGGTGAGGTACCCACGTCGTCCTGATGGAAGTTCCTTCATTAGTAGCTTCCTTGGTTAAATTTGACTATAGTGATATATCCCAGAGAATTTACCAAAGGTATCCAGAACTCTAAATCCTGGAACGAATATCCCTTAAAATTGGATATCTCGTAATCAGAGGACGTATTCTTGACACGTCTCATAGCTATCTACACCCCCAATAGCGTTTCTGCTTCGAGGGGAAAAAGTGGCAAGAATATAGGAGAGTCGTTAAAGAGGCAACGCTCTCGACACTCCTACTGTACTGTAAATAGTGCGCCGAATCGCCACCGCGAGGCGCCACCAAGCCATTCTTTGTAGCTTTGTAGGTGTTGCAGATTCAGTACCATAGGGAGGGATTCATTATCCTTTTGTCAAAAAGAGGGTGGGTCCACCAAGACGACATGGCTACCTCACCCAAAAATTGATTTTTCGCTTCGCTTCAAAATCCGTTTTTTGGGCTCAGGCCATGTTGTCCTGATGGAAGTTTACCAGAGCATTAATGTATCGGTGGATTTTCAATAGTGCCGTTATCTTGAGATAAATATTTCCTATTTGGTGTTCTAGACCTAGAGACACTTGATGTTACCGTTATACATCAATTAATTGATCATGAACTATGTCAGTTCTTCCTGCCCCCTACAGGGAAGAGTCTGGGTAGACTCTAGGAAAAAAACCCGAGGATTGTGAGTTCAAGAACAATCTAGCAAACAGTTTGTATATTAGTGTCATCATATACATAAAGTATAGTTTGTACTTAGATGGTATATCTCTGTATAGGTTACTGATACCTCCCAAGTCTGGCTGAAAAGAGACAGACAGGTTTGCATATGTGTAGGAAACCTTAGTTCAGTAAAATAAACAGTTTAGTACAATCAGTTCTTACCTGTTTGCTTGGAACAGTCTTAACCTTAGTTCCCCAATATTTTCTTCAATATTGAAAGAATCAAGGATGCTCTGACTTTATTCTTAATCTAGAATGTTTGAGGCGAAAGAGATGCAAAGATTCCTTCTATTGTTTATTACAAAACTAGAAATCATGGATGTATTCAATTACATCTTATGCAGAACAATTCTGCATAAAAGCATAATTAGTAATAACAGAATTAAAATAAGTTTCACCTGAAAAGGAAAACATTAGCCACTCTAAGGGAAATATAAAATTTCGCTATGTATTCTGTTGTTACTAGGAACACTGTGCATATAAGTATGCTTGGCACTTGTGTCAGTCTATTATGCTTAATTTCACCTGTGTAGAGAGAACAGTCTATTGTGTTATCACTAAACACAATACTCAACATGATGTGTCTTACGAGTCTATCCTGTACACCCTTCACTAAAAGTCCCAATTAGTGCACTGTTCTTCGCAGTAATCAAGCAGCAGGCTTTATAATACTGCCTGCTGCCACCACATGAAATTTTATTTCCTGTAATTGCTTCGCATAGTGTTTAAAGAAAACTCTGGATGACTTCCATCGAGTATAAGCCCGAAGGCTTTCAAACGACATCGTCTGAAAGAAATTCAGAGACGAGGCAACTTTTCTCGGATCATGACCTGCGGGTGTACTGTCTGGATCCGCTCTGCGTATAAAATAGGTGATTTTCGCCCTTAACTGTTTCAAGGATAATGTTGAACCAGATGTCTCTCCCTTGAAAAGCTGGCCTCCCTTAAAGTCTGAAGTTCTACGAAGATAGACCTTTAGGCATTCCGCTGGGCAGAGGGATGCTTCTTCCTTCAGAGGGAAGATTCTCCAGGGACCCCATCTTATAGTGGATAGCTCGTTCTTGGCGAGAAACGTCGGATCCGGAAAGAGGTTCAGTTCTCCGGAGTCTGTGAACTGAATGTGGCCATCATCCCTCGAGAGAGCCACTATTTTGCTAACTCCTGCTCCTGAGGCTAGTGCAAATAAGAATATCACCTTTTGAGTCAAGTCTTTCAGCGAGCAATCTTCATTGTTCAGAGTTGATGCTAAGTGAAGAACCTTATCCAAAGACCATGAAATGGGCTTTGGAGGAGCTGCGGGCCGAAGTTTAGCGCAGGCTTTTGGAATCTTGTTGAAGATTTCATTAGAAAAGTCTACCTGGAAGGCATATAGTATTGGTCTGGCTAGGGCAGATTTACATGTAGTAATCGTGTTGGCTGCTAAACCTTGTTCATGAAGATGGATGAAGAAGGACAAGCAGAAATCCGTAGAAATCTCCTTAGGTTTCTTCGCCCTGAAAAAGGCCACCCATTTCTTCCAGGAAGATTCATATTGTCTTCTTGTTGACTTTGATTTATATTCCTCTAAGAAGTTAATACTGTCCCTAGAAATCCCGAACCGTTTCTTGACCGCTAGGGCGAGAAAATCATGAGATGAAGGTTCTGGGTTTTCCCTGATGAAGCTGAGACAGTCAATTTCTGCACTTGCTGAGTCAGAACTGGGTCCGGCAACGGGGTCAGCTTCAGGCGTAGTTCCGTTATTAAAGGGAACCAAACACTGTTGGGCCACTTGTGGGCCACTATTGCTGCTATCCCCCGAAAGGATCTCAGTTTGTCGAGGACTTTCAGCAGAAGGTTGGTTGGAGGGAACAGGTAGATCCTGGACCACCTGTTCCAATCTATGGACATTGCGTCTGTCGCTTCCGCTAGAGGATCCTCGTACGGGGCTACATACCGGGGTAGCTTCTTGTTATCGCTCGTTGCGAAGAGGTCTATCTGCAGTCCTGGGACTTTGCGTTATATGAAGGAGAATGATTTTGCGTCTAGGGACCATTCTGACTCTATCGGTTTGGTTCTGGATAGACCGTCCGCTGTCACATTGCAGAACCCTTGACGGTGGACTGCTGACAAGTGCCATCTCTTCTTCTTCGCTAGACGGAGGATGGATGGCCAGTATCACTTGATTTATGTGAGGCGATCTCGAGCCTTGTCGATTTAGGCATCTCATTACAACTTCGCTGTCTAGAACCAGACGGATGTGGATTGAGCAGCGAAGTTTCAGTTTCTTCAGGGAGAGAAGAACTGCCATGGCTTCCAGAAAATTGATGTGAAAGGTCTTGAAGAGGGGAGACCAGGTCCCCTGGACTTTCCGATGATGAGAGTGACCTCCCCACCCCTCTTTTGAGGCGTCCGTGTGAACGGTGACTGCCGGTGGAGGTGGTTTCAGAGGTGCCTTGCTCTTCAGGTTCTTGGCTTCCGACCATGGTTTGAGGAGTGATTGCAGACGATTTGGAATCGGTCTTTGTAGATCTCTTCGAGCGTTTGATGCGTAGTTTCTCCAAACTCCTGATGCATCTTTTAATTGTGCTTTCAATATTGGATCTGTCACTGAGGCAAACTGGAGGGACCCCAACACACTCTCCTGTTACCTTCTTGATATCCTGTTGGATTGAAGAAGTCTCTTGACAGATCCTGCTATCTCTTTCCTCTTCTTTGATGGAATGGAAAGGCAGTGTGACTGTAAGTCCCAGTGGACGCCCAGCCACTGGAACTTTTGAGCTGGAGATAGACGAGACTTTTCCAAGTTGATCTTGAATCCTAAGTGTTCCAGGAACTGGATCACTTGCTTGGAGGCTTGCCTGCACTCTTCCTCAGATGCTGCCCACACCAGCCAGTTGTCCAGGTAGGCTACTACCTGGATCCCCTTTAGGCGTAGTTGATGAATGACTGCATTCGCAAGCTTGGTGAATACCCTTGGGGCTATGTTTAGACCGAAGGGCATGTCTCTGAAAACGTACTTTCTTTTCTGTAGTTTGAACCCTAGGTAGGGGGAAACTTGACGGTTGATTGGAACATGCCAGTATGCATCCGTCATGTCTATGGAGACTGTGTATGCCCGTTTGGGCAACAGGGTCCTTATGTGTTGAAGCGTCAGCATTTTGAACTTGTGGTTCACTATGAACTTGTTGAGTGGTGATAGGTCCAGAATGGCTCTGAGCTTTTCCGAATCCTTCTTCGGAACACAAAATAGCCTTCCTTGGAATCTGATGGACTTTGCCTTCCGTATAACTCTTTTGTTCAGGAGTTCCTGGACATATTCTTCCAGAATGGGGGTTGAATGCTGGAAGAATTGAGGAAAGTTTGGTGAAGTAGAGCTCCAACTCCACCCTAGTCCGTTCTTGATTAGGCTGTGGGCCAAGGTATCGAAGGTCCAACGATCCCGGAAAAGAAGTCTCCCTCCTACGGTAGCATCTCACTTGGAGTGCTGGTTGGAGGACTTGCCTCCATGGCCACGTCCACCTTTGTTACCCCTACCTCTGAAGGGGCGTCTAGAGGATCCTCGAAAGGATCCTCGAGACTTCGGCCTAAAAGTCGTCGATTGGCTTTCAAAGACTGGGGTGAACACCGGCGATTGGGTCATCAGTGTTTGGGGCACCAGTTGGAAGGTGGTGGTTGGTTTTGCCACCGTCTGGGGCACCGTGGCCACGGGAAGCTGTTGCTGTTTTCTAGGCTGAGAGGGGACTCTTGGTCGTTTTGATATATTCTTCGGCTGGGGACCCTCGTCAGCGGAAGATTTTCTTTTTGAGGACAAGCCCCATTTGGAGAGGAGATTCCTGTTCTCCGTAGCGGCTTTGTCCACGACCTCTTTGACCACTTCGCTTGGGAAGAGGTCTTTTCCAAGATATTGGAAGCTATGAGCTTCCTTGGTTCGTGTCTCACCGCAGCCGAGGCGAACACGAACTCTCTACAAGTCCTTCGGGCTTTGATAAAGTTGTACAAGTCCTTGGTGACTGTCGCCAAATGAGATTTGGCGAAGATCATGTACATATCAGGGGTGTCGGGGATGCTTACCATAGTCTCTAAGCCAGTCTGCAGAGACATGGAAGCTGCAAGACATTCCTTAGTATCTTGTTCCCTGCGCAGGAGAGACTCTGACAGCTTCGGGAGGTCTTCGCCGAACAGTCGTCCAGCAATATCTGCCTCCAGCTTCTCAACTGTGAGGTGTTATGAACATCCTTCCAGTCTTTTTCATCTGATGGAAAAGCAAGGGAAAAGGGTCTACACTCCTCCAGTGTAGGGCAAGGTTTCCCTGCTTCGACTGCCTTTAAAGGGAAGGCACGTTTGGAGTCAGCAATAAAGGACGGGTGCTTTTTGCTGAGAGCTGGCACCTTGGAGCTAGTAAAGGCCCTCTCTTTCAAGGTTGTCGTATATAAGGCCTGAGCCTTAGAGAGTTCGAGGACAATCGTCTCCTTTGGCTCTGTTTCCTCTCTGGATGCAGGTTCCGTCCTCAGACGGACATAGCAATCCGGGTAGGCCCCTTTGCTGGGCCAAAACTCAATTTCCTCTACTGGGACAGTGCTCAGTTTCTCCGAGAGGAAGATCTTCCCCCCTGACATTGGCATATGCTCTGCATATCTCCAAGGGTTAACGTCAGAGAAAGCGGGGAGATCCTTGACGTTTAGCTTCTTCGGGGCTAAACGGGATGCAACCAGCTGATGCATTTCCGTCCGAAAAGAAGCTTCTTTCTCGGACGATTTCTTCTGAATGTCCTGCATCATAGACAGCAGCGAGTGCAACATACTCGTGATGGAATCTAACTGGGGTGCAGTAGATGAAGTCGAAGGCATCGGCTCAGTCACCGTGGCTGATGATACCGAAATCGTTTCGGTCTTATCGGCTTCGGCCTCAGGAGGTACGTCATCCTCCTGCTCCAGTTTTTCGACTAGGAGATTGTTCTCAGTCTCCTCTGAGACAACCGACATGTCATCTAATTGGATGCCCTTCAAGGCGTCCGATACATCAGATTCTACCGGAATCTGAACAAGGGAAATCTCAGGTTGAGCCTGGGGAATGATTGCATCCACAGATGCCCTAGGGAAAAGACAGTCCCTCATCCTCTTATTAGGAAGGTATGGGCCAGAGGTATTCTTCTGAAAACCTCTGACCCATTTTCGCAGCGTGTCCCTTGCTGCATCCCTTGACTCAGTAGACTTTTGATCATCAAAAGCCTCTTTTACCAGTTTGTCACAAACTATACATACATGTGGGTCCCAGTATTTGAGAGCCCCCTTGGTGACTGCGCAGCGAGCATGGGCCCTGCACACGTCATGGCCGTAGAAGTTCTTGCTACGGAGCCTGCAAAAGCTGTTCCCACACTCGGGATGCTCCTCCTGTAAAGAAAGAAAAGCATATAAGTATTCGGTGAAATTCTCAGATTTCAGCATACATATTTTTTAAAAATATTAGCTTGGATAGAGTAAGCTAGAAAATAGGAAAGACACCTACTTGTGTTTAATGTCCAGCCCATTGCTATGACCTTCTCCAATATTGAACAATAAATTCTTAATGAATTTTGTATGGGAAGATACTGTAATATCCTTTGATATAAAGTATCTTCTTTACACAATGTCCCAGGTTCAATATTGGGGGTAAATTAATGGTTGGTAACCATTAAGTGGTAGAGAGGATCATTCTCTTATATGTGAAGGTCTCACAATAGGCTGCCCATGAAGCACCTTTTAGGTTGGAAAAAACTTTTGGGCTATAGCACTGACTGACGGCGGTATGCTGCCAGACCTGCCAGGCCTGCCGGCACATGCCGGGCCTGCCGACATAACATAAGCCGGCCTTGCCGACATATGCCGGCCTATTCTGGGCTATTGAAGGCAGTTACTGTCTTCAGATCTATACTTTGGGTGGCCGACTGCCAGCCGACAACTTAGTTGCCGGCCACTGGTCATAGTATGTTTATTGTCGTTGGGTTATCGCTCAGCGACACCCCCGGCAAGTGGCGGCAGAGTAACTGCCGGCCGACAGACAACCAACATGGCCGCCGACAGCTATAAGCTGCCGGCGGCCGGCCCAGTATAAGGAAAGGTAGAGAAAAAGAGAGAGGATGGAGGAAGGCAAAGGCCCAGCCTTGCCGACCTACATCCCGAATGAGGGTTCAAGTGGAAGGGGGAATTATATTCGGGCTTCCACCCAACCATATCCCCTGCATATGGGCTATGGAAGGCAGTCCAAGGGAGGACTGAAGAACACTCTAGTGATTATGAGGGTACCTGTCGGCAGCCGGCCCAGCCGGCAGCAGACAGGGAACCTCAGGCCAGTTCTATAGATTACCCTTAGGGTCAAATATAGAATGATGGCCTGGGAGGGTGATGGCTCATCCAACACAAAAGAGACAGCGGGGAAGGGGTAAATGTCCTATCAGTAAGGCAATACCCGAAGGCATTACCTAACTTGAAGGATTCTGATCTCATAAAGTAACCTCAAGTAGGGGAAATCATTTCCCCAGGTTGGGTTAGTCAAGTGAGAAAGCGGCACACAGGACACAATCTTGCAAGAGAACAGAATCTCGTACCAGAGATCTTAGGCAAGGAAGAAATAATTTCTTCGGTCTAAGATCTACCAGCACAGGACTGTCTGCTAGACCAAGGAAGGGGGAATTGTTACACAAAAGCCTCCACGTATGGTCTAGGGAGGTCTAGCCTCCTTTAAATACAACTTAACCTGACTTGGGAAATCATTTCACCAAGACAGTAAGATGTCTAACAGACTTTTTACTCTGATGTCCCGTTCTAGACTCAAAACCGACTCAGTGGTTAAGAGAAAGAAACGAAACACCCCAGTAAACTTTGCCAGAACTCAGTTCACAGCAAAGCTAACTGAGGATAGCCTATGCTAATCAGAGGGAAGGGGAATTGCTCTTAAATCTCGCCAAGAGATTAGTATCGACTTAGAAGGTATAGGAGGCATCAACCTCACCTTAGAAGAAAATACAAGAGCAATTGGGGACATGTATGAAAGTATACTAAAGCCCCTAGGCTAGTAAGTCTAGGAGCATAGAGAATCGTTCACCGAAACTCTCTTGTATACTATCTTGGAAGAGGAAAATTTATGCAGTAATATCTTAATTGTATAAAATATTGCCTGAGCTTCAATAAAACTTTACCAGGAAGGTTATATCATGCATGAAGTGTGTAGGTGCCTAGGCTAGGAAGCCTAGCGCTCGTGAGGCTCGATCATAATAGCCAAATCCACGACAACAATGACATAATATAAAAATCCCTAGCTAAAATACTAAATAGCTAAAGTTATTAGAGCAAATAATGCCGGGAAAGTCGTTCTAGCTAACTAGATGTACAGGAAGAACGACCGCGTTCATGACGCCATCCGCCTGGCAACAGCTCTTGTTACGTTAATTACGATCTCAATCCAAAGTAAAACTGGCAAGAGCTTACATTTACACTATTCAAAGATATTACTTAACTTTCCAGAAGCTGATGAGGCTGGTGAAGGCATCATAACAACAAATAACTCCAAAATAGCGAGAGATAACACGGGATAACACCGGTCAACGAAGCTACAAGAGAAAGAATGGCTTGGTGGCGCCTCGCGGTGGCGATTTGGCGCACTATTTATAGTACAGTAGGAGTGTCGAGAGCGTTGCCTCTTTAACGAATCTCCTATATTCTTGCCACTTTTTCCCCTCAAAGCGGAAACGCTATTGGGGGTGTAGATAGCTATGAGACGTGTCAAGAATACGTCCTCTGATTACGCGATATCAAATTTTAAGGGATATTCGCTCCAGGAGGTAAAATTCTGGATATCTTTGGTAAATTCTCTGGGATATATCACTGTAGTCAAATATAACCTGGGAAGCTACTAATGAAGGAACTTCCATCAGGACGACATGGCCTGAGCCCAAAAAGACGCATATGATAATTTAATTTTCTATTTTATTCAAGAAAATTTGCAATAAAGTAAAATAAGGTAATTAATTTACAACAAAATTATTGATTAATAGACATAGACTATGAACTGAAAAAGACGATGATGTGGAATCTGAAAGGGAAGAACTTGCCTTTATACACATGAGTTCCAGGGGAACTAAAGTCTTTGAGAGTCACAATAAACTTTATGTCCAATAAACATGTGGCACACGTGTTAGAGTCTATGTCACTTCACCTTGTGGAAGAACAGTCTTTTGTGACACTAAGTGTCACCTGAAATCACTATGTATCGCACTAGGGTCAACACAGGCACCCGTTGAGTTAGAGTCCCGAAATAACTCACTGTTCTACGCAGCACTAAGCAGCAGGTTTCAATACAATACCTGCGGCTACCACGAATCGCTTCACTTCGTGCACCTGCTTCGCATAGTGTTTGAAGAACACCCTCGAGGATTTCCAGCCTGTAAAAGATCGGAGGCTTTCAAAATCCATACCTTGGAAGAAATTTAGGGAAGAGGCGACTTTCCTAGTACAGTGATACCTCTGGATACGAAAGTTTCTGCTTACGAAAAATTCAGGATGCGAAAAGTGATTCGAAGATTTTTATGCCCCAGTATACGAATAAAATTTCAGGATACGAAAACCTTACGAGATCCCAACTCTTCGCCGAGAGTAATTTTGAAAAGCGCGCGCCGCCAGACTTTGAACTTGGGTAGACTCACTTACAGCCTTCCGCTCACCCATTGGTTATCTCCCTACTCAGATGCTAGCTGACGCCATAAGATCCTGCTTTCCTATTGGTTGGCAACTATCCCACCTTGCTTACGCACGGGCGTTCATCTCTCTCTCTCTCTTTTCGTTCCGACCGCGGTATCGTTAACAGACATTGTGTGCTTTCGCTTGTTTGACGTAGTGTTAATATACAGTACATTCGTACGCCACGTGTTATTGTTATTAAACATTCGTTACTGTGCACTGTACTGTATTAGTGTTTACTATACATAGTACTGTATATAACGTACGTAGTGTATTATATTACGTATTACTGTAGCCATGGGTCCCAAGAATGTTGCCGAAGGAAAGAAGAAGACGATGCTCTCGATGGAGACGAAACTTGAAATCGTAAAAAAGTACGAGTCTGGCATGCATTTAAGTGCGATCGCCAAGGAGTATGGCCGGAATCCATCTACGATAGGCACCATCCTGAAGCAGAAGGTGGCCATCAAAGCAGCGACACCTTCTAAGGGCATCACTATTTTCTCCAACAAGAGAACCCACATGCATGACGAGATGGAGAGGCTGCTTCTTGTGTGGATCAAGGACAAAGAGATCTCAGGAGACACCATCACTGAGACTACAATTTGCCAGAAGGCCTCCGCCATTTTTGGTGATCTCGTGCGTTCTCAGGCCGAAGAAGGGGCAGGAGAAGGAACATCCCAGCAGGAACCCCCAGAGTTCAAGGCTTCTTGTGGGTGGTTCGAGAAATTCAAGAAAAGGACTGGCATTCATTCAGTGGTACGGCATGGGGAAGCAGTCAGCTCGGACACGAAGGCCGCCGAAGCCTTTGTTAAAACGTTCGACGAGTTGACTCTGCAGGAAGGCTACAGTTCGCAGCATGTTTTCAATTGCGACGAAACTGGACTTTTTTTGAAGAAAATGCCTCGTCGGACGTTCATCACGGCGGAGGAGAAGAGGCTACCCGGACATAAGCCTATGAAGGACAGGCTTACCCTTCCTTTTTGTGCAAACGCCAGTGGGGACTGCAAGATAAAGCCCCTGCTTGTGTACCATTCAGAAAATCCCCGAGCCTTCAAAGCCCACAAAGTCATCAAGGAGAACCTTCCCGTGATGTGGAGGGTGAATGCTAAAGCCTGGGTAATGAGGCAACTTTTCATTGATTGGGTGAATGTCTGCTTTGGTCCGACTGTCCGAAAATATTTGGAAGAAAAGCGCCTCCCTATGAAATGTCTGCTGGTGTTGGACAATGCTCCAGCTCACCTTCCTGGCCTCGAGGAATATCTTCTGGCCGAGTATTCCTTCATAAAGGTCCTATATCTACCGCCTAACACCACCCCTCTCCTCCAGCCCATGGACCAGCAAGTTATTTCAAATTTTAAAAAATTGTATACGAAGCATCTCTTCCAGAGATGTTTCCAAGTCACAGAGAGTACAAACCTCACTCTGCGTGAATTTTGGAAAGATCACTTTAACATCGTGATATGCCTCAAACTCATCGATCTCGCTTGGCAGGAAGTTTCGAAGCGTACCCTGAACTCATCTTGGAGGAAGCTGTGGCCTGATGCTGTCTCTGCACGAGACTTCGAGGGGTTCGGGAAGCCTGGAGGCGAAGCCGAGATCGTTGACGATCCTGAACCAATTCAGCAGTCTGAGGTGGCTGACATCGTACATCTTGGTACGTCCATGGGGCTGGAAGTTAGTGCGGAGGATATAGATGAACTTATCGAGGAGCACCACGAGGAGTTGACGACGGACGACCTGAAGGAGTTGGAGACGATGCAAGTGAGTGATGTTCAAGAGCAGTTCTCTAGCGGTGATGAGGAGGATGTTACACCTTTGAAAACGGCAGACATCAAGGAAATTCTCGCATGTTTCCATAAAATGGCAGACTACGTTGAAAAGGAACATCCAGAAAAAGTTTATACCAACCGTGCGCTTCAACACTGCAATTACGTTTGCCTAACGCATTTTAGAAATGTGTTGAAAAGTAGGCAGAAACAAGCTTCAATGGATAGTTTCTTATTAAAGAGGCCAGCGGTATTAGTAGGCCAAGACGAAGGTGAAAGTGAAGAAAAGAAACAGAGAAGAGGAAGGGATGAAGAATTAGAAGGTGAAAGTAAAGAAAAGAAACAGAAAAAAGAAAGTGATGAAGAAGTAGAAGAGATTTAGAAAATATAAAAAACGTAAAGTTATAAAAAAGCAAAAAAAAAAAACTCAATTTTAAGTTTTATGTTACCATTAAGTGTTGAAGTAATTTTTTCTTTCATTTTATAGTTTTCCATACGTAATGTTAAGTGTTAATTATTTCTGCCATTTTTTTATTTCATTAAGTATAAGTGTTAATGTGTTAAGTGTGTAAATTACTGTACGTAGTCTGTCACTTGTTACGTTTTCTGCCTTATGCCATCCTTCTCTGCCGCGACTTCGCTATCGGACATCGTCTCAATCAAAAGGTAAGTTTCAACTTTTTTGTTACACTAATTAACTGTAACCTTTTTTTTTCAGAGTATCAATCCTTAATTTAGGTGTACGTACAGGTAACAATACACCTTCACTGATCCAAATGCTTTACATACAGTACCGTAACTTTTTTACAGTAGTAAAGAAAACGGACCGTTTTCTTAGGGCTTGGGGGGGATAACTAGGCTATAACTACATTATTGAATAATCTCAATGGTGTCTGGAATGGATTAGGCTGTTTTTAACGGTTGGGTTAATTATTGAATGATAGAAATGGCTGCATTGCATGTTTATTACTACAGTTTAGCGTGTTTATGGAAGAAAAGGTGTCTTCTCGTAAGGCTTGGAACGGATTAGGCTATTTACATGTAAAACGCGACTCAGGATACGAATAAATCAGGATACGAAACCGTATCCTGAACGGATTACTTTCGTATCCTGAGGCATCACTGTATCATGACCTGCGGGTGTACTGTCAGGATCCGCTCTGCGAATAAAGTTGGTGATCTTCGCCCTTAGTTGTTTAAGTGACAGGTCACTGCCCGATGTTTCTCCTTTAAAAAGCTGTCCTCCGCCAAAGTCTGAAGTTCTTCAAAGATAGACCTTAAGACTCTCCACTGGGCATAGAGAGACATTTTCCTTCAGAGGGCAGATTCTCCAAGGTCCCCATCTCTTGGTGGGGAGTTCGTTTTTAGCGAGAAACGTAGGGTCGGGGAAGAGGGTAAGTTTCCCTGTATCGGCGAACTGTATCTGGTCCTCTTCTCTTGATAATGCCACTATTTCATTGACTCGGGCTCCTGAGGCGAGAGCAAAAAGGAAAATCACTTTTTGAGTCGAGTCTTTCAGAGGGCAAGATTCGTAGTCCAGGCTAGAGTCTAGCACATGCCTTCGGAAGTTTGTTAAAGATTTCGTTGGACAGATCTATCTGGAAGGCGTACAGTAGTGGTCTTGTCAAGGCCGATTTACAAGTGGAAATCGTGTTGGCTGCTAAGCCTTGTCCATGAAGGTGAATAAAGAAGGACATACAAAATTGTTCCGTAACTGAATACAAACCACGCTATTTACATAGGGTAATTACTTTGGCGCAGCCGATGACGAGCCATAAAGTTTTAACGAGAGTTTCCTACCACGCCGCTAGTTAGCGGGGGATAGGGAAGGGTAGCTAGCTACCCCTCCCCCCTCACACACAACGGTCATTGATTCACTTTACTTTTGGCTCGGAGAGACAACAGACCTGTCAGCGCTCTCCTCTCTTTTGACTGCCATAATTTTTGTTTGCTTTTTCTTTCAGTGTTTGTGTGTGAAGTTGGCCTCTACTCTCCTTATGCGCACTTGCCCTGGACTTCCCGGCCGCCCTTGTGGGACCTTTATGTCGGCCGTGGTAACGGGTCCTTACTCCTTATGCCCCCAGTGTAGGGGCCAACGGTGTGATAGTTCTAATTTGTGCATTGAATGTAGGGAGTGGTCTACCTCCCAGTGGGAGAGGTTTGCCCGGCGACGTAAGAAGAAGCCTAAAAGGGATCTTTCTCCTTCCGAGGTTTCTCGGAAGAGAAAAAATCCTAAGTCTTCTTCTTCCGCCGCCCATTCCTCCTCCGAAGCTTCCGCTCGGGCGGCCTCTTCCGAGAGGCCGGCGAGTGGTAGCGTAGACCGTAATGTTGATGTCATTAACCGATCCCGTGGTGAGGGAGGGGTTGTTGCCTACCATAGCGAGGCGGCTGCCCCTCCCCCCTCGGAGGAGGTATTTGTTTCTAACAATGACCTTTTTCAGCTTTGGGCTTCCTTGGGTTACAGGGTTCGCCCTCCAAGGAAGCCTTGTTTGGTATGATCAAACGGGGTGCGGCTGCCGAACAATCGTCAACCTCAGCGGACATAAATCCTCTGTCTGTGGTTTACGTTGTTGTGTCGGAAACATCCTGTGGGTCTGGCCAAACTACCGTTCCTGTGGCTGCGGTAGCAGAAGGCTCTGTCTCCCCCTCCGAACATACTTCGAGGGAGGAGCTTAGTTCCACGGTCTCTCCTTCCGTTGAGACTCCCTTTCGGGGGAGTTCTCTGGTAGAGACGCCTCTTCGGAGGCCCATTGATGGTCAGCCTGCTGATCCCACGGCCTCTCGTGGGCGTATAAGGCGGAAGGCTCGCCCTCCCCTTCGCCGTAGAGGCCTTCCTTCCCCCTTGAAAGGGGTTAAGAGGCGCCTCTTCGGCTCGTCGTCACCACAGTCCTCTGCGGAGGAGACGACTCGCCGTTCTCCTGACCTGCCTGCTACCAACCTTTACCCCTCCAGGGATCGTTCGCGATCCCCGTCGGAGGATGGTCGTCCTTCGGGACAATGTGAGCTGTCGCCCCAACCATCGACATCTAAAGCTGCTGACGCGCTTTACACGCCGGAGACTGCCACTGCGCAACCTCCTGACCCTTCGGGGTCTCAGGGACTTGACCGAGCAACTGCGCCGCTCGCCCCTAAGTGTAAGGCTCCGCCTGCGCTCCCTGCTGCTGTTGTTCCTTACATTCCTGACAAAGCGCCTCGGTGCTCACCCTTAGGCGTTCGCGCCACTGTTCCTGTTGCTCGCCAGGGTTCCCCTGCGCGCCCAGGCCCATCGGTGCCCTGTCGCCCTGCAGCAGTTCCTGAAGTAGCGCGCAAGCGCCCATATGCGCAAACGCGCCCTGTTCCTGTTACAGTGCCGTCGCGCTCCCCTGCACACTTGCGGCCAGTTCCTGATATGGAGCCTACGCGTCCACCGGTGCCCCAGCGGCCTCCAGCGCTCACGCACCCTCCGGCACCTCGCCGGCCCCCAGTTCCTGTCTCATCGCACGCGATCCAGGAGGTTCCTGAGTTGGCGCACAGGCGCCCACAGGTTCCAACGGACTCGTCGCGCCCTGCGGGGGAGAGACGCGATATGCGACCCTGCGCGATTCCAGCTCCAGCGCTCACGCGCACCCCAACGCACCCATGCTCACCCCAACGCGCCCACGTGCACCTCAACGCGTCCACGTGTCGCTTTGGACCCATCGCGCCCACCTAAGGAGGTAAGCGATACAAGGGAGGCTCGCGATACGAGAGAGGTTCGCGATGCGCGCCCGCGCGCAGTTCCTGTTCCAGCACCAACGCGACCACGCGTCGCGATGACTCAGCTCGTTGCCCCAGAGGTTGCCAAGCCAGCGCACAGGCGCTCACGGCCGCCTCTGGAACCGCGCGAATCTACTATAGATACGATCGTGCCCGATGCGCCCAAATCGCGCCCTGTTCCTGCTTCACACCCCATGCCTGTCTTTAAGACAGCGGTGGTGGCGCAATTAACTCCAGAGCGCTCTCACGCGGCTCGCACCACGCGACCTCCGAAGCAGCAAACCCTGATACGACCTGTTCCTGATGCGCGCCCACGATCGCCAGCGCAACTAGCGCTTACATAGGCGAGTAAACTGGTCCTTCCAGACTGTCACCAAACCTCTCGTTCCCAGGTCGCTCGCGACCCTGCTCCCGCGCTATCGCGCCCTCGGCCAGTCCTACTGGACACCCGCTCGGGCGCTCCTGTTATCGCACGCCCTCTGGGGCCGCACCAGGTCGCTGCACACCCGCGCGTTCGGCCTCCTCCTGTTCCAGCTCCTGATCGCCGTACGCCCACACCATCGCCCACTCGCGCTCGTGGGCATGTTCCCGCTCAGGCTACCGTGCACTCCCGCGGCCACGCTCCCGCTCTGTCGCCATCGCGCCATTGCTCCTGACCACCCTCCTGCGCGCCATCGCGCGCGCGATTTTCCAGCTTCGCGCCCTCCTCTCGCGCGCGACCCTGATCTGGGTCCGTCACATGAGCCCCAGCGCGATCGCCGACAGGCGGTTCCTTCCTTGTCGCATTCCCCTCCCTGCAAGCGCAGACCAGCGTGCTCGCCAGAGGGGGAACGCTCCTCGGACAGGTCTAGGGATTCTTCTCTTACAGCCCTGCAAGCGAACCCTCGTTTGTCAACTCCTCCTAGGGATCCCTCGATCCCCTTCCCTCCAGAGGGAGTGTCTGACAGCGCTGCTGTCAGTCAACAGCCCTGGTTCGACACCCTACTCAAGCTCTCGTGCGGGCGATTAAGCCAGCCCTCTCTGATTCGTGTCGCGATCCAGCGGCAGCTTCCTCCCCCCTGAAGAGGAAGAGGGGAGTCTCTCCCGTGGATCCTCCTCCGAGGCCTGTGCTGTCCCCGCATAGATCCTTGCGCAAGGCTCCTATTCCCCCTCAGACCTTCTTGCCCTCCCCTGCGGAGGAGGACTACCCCTCCTCAGGGGAGTCAATTGAGCAGGAATACTCCCCCATCGCACCAATGGTGGATGTTCCTCCTCTTCCCCAGAGGTCTCCTCGTCCCGAGGTGGAGAAGGACTTGCCCCCTTCACTTCTAGAGTCCTGCATCCCTCTCAGGAGGGAACCTAAGGACTCTAAGACGATTCCCAAATCGTCTGCTAGGATCAGACGGGGACAGCCCAGAGCCGTCGAGGATGCCCACTTTTCCCCCCAGGAAGAGCCTCTGGGGTCCGTAGACTTCGCTGCAAGTCCGACAGGAGGCGAGCACCAGGAGTCAGAACACGCATTCTGGCAAGTCCTGACTCTCATGAGGAACCTTAATGGGATTCCAGACCCTGGGGTCCCACCTCGTGAAGGTAAGGACACGGTCCTGGATCGCGTTTACGGCACTCAGAAGCCCTCTAGGGCCAGCACAGCATTGCCCTGGTCCCAAGGGATGAAGAGCGCCAGAGACAAGATCGAGGGCCAGCTCGCGGAGCTTGCCTCCTCCAGTAGATCCAGTGCCGGGAATAGGCTCCTCCCTCCTCCTCGTGTCCATCAGAGGAGGTACTTTGAAATCCTCGAGGAGTCTTCGCTGAGCCTTCCCTTACATCACTCCGTGGAAGGACTCACAGGGGGAGTCCCTCTTGAGAGACTCTCCAACCAGCACGTATCCTTCTCAGCCACTGAGATCCAGAACCAGGAGAAGGTCATCAAGTGCGCCATGTAGGCCACTTCATGGCTCGACATCTGGCTGGGGTCTCTGGGCATCCTGGTGCGGTCCGAGGATCTCTCCAAGGAAAGCACCAGGAAAGCACTGGAAACCTTTCTCCTCTCGGGCACTCGGACCATCGAGTTCCTGTCCCACCAAGTCTCGAGCTTGTGGGCCAACATGATCCTCAAGCGCAGGGACACTGTTGCCGAGAGGTTCCACCATAAGATTCCCATCGCCGAGTCGAGCAGGCTCAGACACTCTTCCGTCCTCGGTAAGAGCTTATTTGAGCCTAAGGATGTGGAGCTCTCTGCCGAGAGGTGGAGGAAATCCAACCAGGATTCCCTCATCCATAGGGCCCTGACATCAAGGCCCTATAAGCCTCCGGCGGTTCAGCAGCCCCGTCCCGTCAGGGATACTAAGAAGACTACCGTAGCAGTGAAGCCCAAGGTGTCTAAGCCCTTTCCTGCCAAGGGCAGGAGGGGAAAGAAGTCCTCCAGGGGAGGCAAGAACCCTAGAGGCTCTGGCCGAGGCCGGAAGCGCTAGGATTGGCAATCCCCCTGCGTGTCCACCAGTGGCGGGATGCCTGCAGAGTTGCGCAGCAAGGTGGCAGCAACTCGGGGCGGATGCCTGGACGGTCTCTGTGATATCCCTAGGGTATCGCGTCCCGTTCACAGCATCTCCCCCTCCCCTGACAGCGGATCCATGGGATCGGCAAAAGGGCAGGCCCTTCGGGCCGAAGTCCAGACCATGTTGGAGAAGGACGCTCTCCAGGAGGTCGTGGACGGGCCCCCAGGCTTCTACAGTCGGCTTTTTCTTGTGAGAAAGGCGTCTGGAGGCTGGAAACCAGTCATCGACCTCTCGACACTAAACGGGTTTGTGAAGCAGACTCCGTTCAGTATGGAGACGGCAGACACTGTCAGACTTGCAGCGAGACCACGAGACTTCATGTGCACACTGGATCTGAAGGACGTGTACTTCCAGATCCCAATCCATCCGTCTTCAAGGAAGTACCTGAGATTTTGCCTAGACAACAAGATCTACCAGTTCAAGGTGCTGTGTTTCGGTCTCTCCACGGCACCTCAGGTGTTCACCAAAGTCTTCACCATCATCTCCCCGTGGGCTCACAGGATTGGCATCCGTCTCCTTCGTTACCTGGACGACTGGCTGATCCTGGCAGACTCGGAGGCATCCCTTCTTCGCCACCGAGACAAGCTCCTCGAAGTTTGCCAGGATCCGGGGATCGTGGTAAACCTCGAGAAGTCCTCTCTGCAGCCCTCTCAGAAACTGGTACAGTGATACCTCGGTACTCGACCATAATCCGTTCGAGATCCGTGTTCGACCTCCGATTTGTTCGAGGACCGAATTTTTTTTCCCCATAAGAAATAATGGTATATATTCTATTCCGTTCCCAAGCACTCGAACAGGCCCAAAATATTAATAAAACGTGTACCTAAACAACAATAATTATCTAAATGTGTATGAAATTGGTCAGAAAATCCTATAAAACAATTTTAAACCATTTACTGTACTAAAATAAAACAATTTTAAACCATTTTCTGTACTGTAGTGAACATACCTTTGAGCAGCGGTTCGATGGCATACAGGGATGGATGTGGAGAGGATGGAAGGGGGAGGTTACTGCTTGGAAGGAGAGTCCCCTTCCATGATGTGGCGGGGTAGTTCTCCTTCAGGAGTTGTTTCTCTCTCCAATGAAAGGGTGGGCAGATCTATTTCAGGGGTTTCTTCTCTTCTTTGTCTCTTCTTTGGAGGAGAAACAGGCTTTGATGTAGCAGCTTTCTTTTCTTTTGTGAAAAACTGGTCTATTGTTAATTGTTTCTTCCTCCTCTGCAGTATTCTTCGAAAATGATGAATACCTGTTCTATTACGAATACCTGTTCTATTACGAAACTTTTCAAACCAACCCCTGCTCGCTTTAAATGTAAATGAATCACTTTCACTGGTACTCGGACTTTTCTTCACTAATTCTTCATAGATATGCAACGCTTTTTCACAAATGAACGCTTCACTAACACTTTCCCCGGCCAACTGTTTTTCTTTAATAAATATTAAAAGCAACTTTTCCATCTCCTCAATCACTTGTGGCCTTTGCTTAGTTACCGCCGTAACTCCCGTTGCAACATTCGCCTTCTTAATCATTTCTTTATGCTTTAAAAACGTAGAAATGGTCGACTTCGCCATTCCGTATTCTACCGCTAAATCGGACACTCGTACACCATTCTCATATTTCGCTATAATTTCCTTCTTCAACTCGATCGTTGTTCGCACTGTTTTCCTCTTCTCCTTCCCCTTAACACTCATTACTTTCTTGGGACTCATTATGAAAGCTAAAAAAGCAATTAAAAGCACTGAAAATCACTAAATCACAACGAATGCTGATCGCGCGTTGTCTGAGTGACGCTCTCGAGAGAACTGATGCTTCCCGAACAAGCGAGAGTGGCCGAGATGGCGCGATCATCACAAAGCCCATGCGGTCGTCACGTGTTCGGCTGGTCGAGTACCGAATTTTTGGTCGAGCACCGCAGCAAAAATTTCTCGAAAATTTTGGTCGAACTCCGAATTGTTCGAGTATAGAGTCGTTCGACTACCGAGGTATCACTGTATATCTATGCATGATCATAGACACCAATCTCCACAAAGCCTTCCCATCAGACGAAAGGATAGCAAGGCTGAGGAAGGTTGCGAAACCTTTCCTCAATCGAGAAGAACTCCCAGCCCAATCGTGGCTTCGTCTCCTCGGCCACCTCTCCTCTCTGACCCGTCTCGTCCCCAACAGTCGCCTCAGGATGAGATCTCTTCAGTGGCGACTGAAGTCTCGGTGGAGTCAAGGACTCTACTCCCCGGACATCCTGTTCCCCATGGGATCTGCGGAACGAGCGGACCTCAGGTGGTGGGTGGCAGACGAGCACCTGCGAAAGGAAGTGGATCTTCTCGTCTCTACCCCGGATTTGATGCTGTTTTCGGACGCATCAAACAAGGGGTGGGGTGCCCACGTTCTGAACCACAGGGCCTCAGGCCTGTGGTCAGAATCCGAAAAGTACCTTCACATAAACCTGCTGGAGATGAAGGCCGTTTTCCTGGCCCTTCAAAAGTTCCACCAAGTCCTGGCGGGCCACTCTGTGGTGGTGATGAGCGTCAACACCACGGTGGTGGCTTACATCAACAAGAAGGGAGGTACCTTTTCGGAACAGCTGTCCCATCTTCCAGTAGAGATCCTGAGATGGTCCGAAGTCCACTCGATATCACTTGCGGCTCGCTTCATTCCAGGCAAGAGGAATGTGCTCGCCGACAGTCTGAGCAGAGCGACGCAGATAGTGAGTACCGAGTGGTCTTTGGATCCTCGGATAGCCAACAAAGTCCTGACTTTGTGGGGTTCCCTGACTGTGGACCTGTTCGCTACGGCGTTGAACACCAAGCTTCCGCTGTACTGCTACCCAGTCCCGAACCCCAAGGCCCTCTGGCAAGATGCCTTCCAACAAAGCCGTAGCTTCGCTTCGACTTCACGCCTGGAGACTATCCAGCATCTCCTCAAAGAGAGGAAAGGATTCTACCAGGCGAAGTGGTGAGTTTTCTGTGGTTGGTGCCGTGGAAGGGGTATCTCTCCCCTCGATGCCACTTTACCAGCAATAGCGTAGTTCCTTGTGTATCTGCGGGAAGAAATGCGCCTTTCAGTCTCGGCAGTGAAAGGCTATCGCTCAGCCTTAAGTCTTGCCTTCAGGCTCAAAGGAATGGACATTTCCTCCTCGCTGGAACTGTCTCTTCTCATACGGAGTTACGAACTTACCTGCCCTCAGTCGGAAGTGAGACCTCCTCCTTGGAACGTGGTTCGGGTCCTCAGGTCTCTTAAGAGGCCTCCCTACGAACCATTACGCCAGGCTTCTGATCGCCACCTTACCTGGAAGACGGTGTTCCTGCTAGCTTTGCCTTCGGCCAAGCGAGTCAGCGAACTGCATGGTCTCTCCCACGACGTCGCCCATTCAAGGGGATGGGGGGAGGTAACATTCGGCTTCGTCCCTGTGTTTGTTGCTAAGACTCAGAACCCGGGAGTGCCGGATCCTAGGTTCGACTCTTTCCAGGTCTCGAGTCTTCGTTCTGTAACAGATGACCCAGACCATCTCCTACTGTGCCCAGTCAGGAGTCTGAGGTTGTATCTTAAAAGAACAGCTGTAGTCCGCCCCCAGGTGCGAGCCTTGTTTGTTAGCACCGGGGAAACGAAGAGGAGGGTCACCAGGAAT
This sequence comes from Palaemon carinicauda, assembly GCF_036898095.1. Lineage (NCBI taxonomy): Eukaryota > Metazoa > Arthropoda > Malacostraca > Decapoda > Palaemonidae > Palaemon > Palaemon carinicauda. The sequence continues at coordinate 72,747,923 of NC_090734.1, forward strand.
TCCATCTCGGCCTGGATCCGCAAGGTGATCCACCTGGCCTTGAGTTCTGACCCTCCTCCGTCACGGCGCCCTAGGGCGCATGATGTCAGGGGCGTGGCTACGTCCCTGGCCATTCAAGAAGAACTTTTCGGTGACGCAGGTCCTGCAAGCTGGGGTGTGGAAGCATCAGACCACCTTCACGGCCCACTACCTGTAAGACGTGACACACAGAAGGCTCGATACGTTTTCTATCGGCCCTGTGGTGGCTGCACAACAGCTGGTCTAACCTCAGGCTCCTAATTGGACAAGTAGCAGAGGGTTGAGGGCATTGTTACCCAGTTTTAGTCTGTGTGAATGAAAAGATTTGTCTGGCCTTTTCATTTCTTCATCCTCTCCTCCCTTGGAGAAAAACAGCATCCTGGGTCCTTTGCACAGCTGACCTCGAACCTCAGTAGGTAAGCCATGCTTCCTTGTGTTTCTATTATTAAGTTGTAATACTGTCATGTCCTCATACCCTGACGAGGTGGTATTGGGTAAGTCCTAGCCTAGATTTCCTTCTAAAGAACTCCAGGTCAACTTCCTAGGACATGTCACTGCTCACCTTCACACACGACTTACGTAGGCCGCAGCAGCCCCTCAGCTGTCTGCGAGGCGCAGGGGCCCCAACCCTTGAGTTGTTTTATGAACTCTGGTTCGGGGCCCCGGGGCTAGCCAAAGCCAGTATGGCAGGGGACTTACCTCCCTTCCTAAGGGTTATGTCACCCCCTGTAAATAGCGTGGTTTGTATTCAGTTACGGAACAAATGACAAATTCGTAGATAATTTGTATTTTTCCTAACGATACAAACCTTAGCTATTTACAGTTATGTGCCTGCCAGCCCTGTCCCCCAAGATAAGTCCTACCTCTAAGTAAAGTGAATCAATCACCGGTGTGTGTGAGGGGGGAGGGGTAGTTAGCTACCCCTCCCTACCCCCCGCTAACTAGCGGCGGGGTAGGAAACTCTCGTTAAAACTTTATGGCTCGTCATCGGCTGCTCCAAAGTAATTACCCTATGTAAATAGCTAAGGTTTGTATCGTTAGGAAAAATACAAATTATCTACGAATTTGTCATATTTATGGAGATTTCCGTAGGATTTTTCGCCTTGACAAAGGACACCCACTTCTTCCAGGATGATTCATATTGCCTTCTGGTAGACTTCGTTTTGTATTCCTCTAGGAAGTCTAAACTTTTCTTTGAGATTCCAAACCTTTTCTTCACGGCTAGGGAGAGAAAATCATGAGATAAAGGTCTCGGACTTTCTTTGATGAATCGAAGACAGTCGACTTCTGCACACTTTGGGAGAGAACTGGGCCCGGCAGAGAGATCAGCTTGGGCTGTAGCTCCAGGACTAGGGGGAACCAGTTGCTCCGGGGCCACTTGGGAGCCACTAGGGCTGCTGTTCCCTTGAAGGTTCTCAGTTTGGAGAGGACTTTCAGCAGAAGATTGGGTGGAGAGAACAGGTAAATCTTGGACCAGGGACATGGCATCCACTGCTTCCACTTTGGGGTCCTCGTATGGGGCCACGTACAGAGGAAGCTGATTGTTGTCGCTCGTCGCAAAGAGTTAGATCTGCAGTTCCGGGACTTGACGGGAGATGAAGGAGAAGGATCTTGCGTCTAGGGACAATTCCGACTCTATGGGGCTTGTCCTCGATAGAGCGTCCGCCGTCACATTGCGGAATCCTTGTACGTGAACTGCGGACAAGTGCCATTTCTTCCTGTCCGCCAGCCGGAAAATGGGTAACAGCACTTGGTTGAGTTTGGGGCGATCTTGAGCCTTGACGGTTGAGACATCTGACCACCACGGAGCTGTCCAGAGTTAGACGGATGTGGATCAAAGGACGAGGGGATAGTTTCTTCAGAGTGAGAAGAACTGACATGGCCTCCAAGATGTTGATGTGAAACGTCTTGAACAGGGGAGACCACGTTCCTTGAACATGTTGCTGGTGGGAGTGACCCCCCATCCTTCTAGCGAGGCATCCGTGTGGATGTTGATCGATGAAGGTGGTGGTTGAGATCTTTTCAGGTTCCTTGCTTCCGACCACGGCTTGAGGAGTGAGCGAAGCCTGTTTGGTAAGGGTCTCTTGAGATCTCTTCGAGCGATGGATGCGTTTCGTCTCCAGACTCCCGAAGCATCCTTTAGCTGTGCTCGTAGCACTGGGTCTGTCACTGAGGCGAACTGTAGGGAGCCGAGTACCCGCTTCTGCTGTCGTCTTGAAATCCATTTGGATTTGAGAAGTCTTTTGACAGATGCGGCTATTTCCTTCCTTTTCTTCAGAGAGATGGAAAGGCAGTGTGACTGAAGATTCCAATGGATTCCCAACCATTGAAACTTCTGAGCTGGAGACAGGCGAGACTTCTTGGTGTTGATTTTGAAACCCAGATGTTCCAGGAATTGGGTCACCTTTCTGCAGGCACGCAAGCATCCTTCTGACGATGTCGCCCAGACCAGCCAATTGTCTAGGTAAGCCATCACCTGGATGCCTTGAAGGCGTAGCTGGTGGACAATCGTGTCTGCGAGCTTCATGAAGATTTTTGGAGCCACGTTGAGCCCGAAGGGCATGGCCCTGAAGGCGTACTGTCTTCTTTGAAGCCTGGATCCTAGGTAGGAGCAACCTTGGTGATTCATTGGAATGTGCCAATAGGCATCTGCCAGGTCTATTGAGACTGTGTAAGCCTTGTAAGGCAGTAGGGCTCTTATATGTTGAAGAGTCAGCATCTTGAATTAGTTGTTCGCAATGAACTTGTTGACAGGGGATAAGTCGAAAATGACTCTGAGTTTGTCTGAGTCTTTCTTGGGAACACAAAACAGTCTTCCCTGGAACCTGGTGGACTTTACCCTCTTGATCACCTTCCTGTTCAAGAGTTCTAGGACATATTCTTCTAGGATGGGGGTTGAGGGTTGGAAGAATTGGTGGAAGATTGGAGGTGGTTTTATCCAACTCCACCCTAGTCCCTTCTTGATGATGCTGTGTGCCCAAGGATCGAAGGTCCAACAATCCTGAAAGTGGCGGAGTCTTCCTCCCACCGGAAGCACTTCAATGCTTCTGGTTTCCTGAGGGTTTACCACCTCGGCCGCCTGCTCCCCTTCCTCCTCTGCCTCTGGAAGGACGACGAGAGGAGTCTCTGCTGGTGCCTCTACCTCTGGGACGAAAGGTAGTGGACTGTCTTTCGTAGGCAGGAGTGAAGACTGGTGATTGGGACACCACCGGCTGAAGGACCAGCTGAAAGGTCTGCTGTGGCTGGGCCACTATCTGGGGAGTAGCGGGAGCCGGGAACTGGCGTTTGGCTTGACGCTGTTGGGGTCTAGGCTTGTTGGATTTCCTCTTAGGTTGCGGACCTTCATCCTGAGAGGACTTCCTCTTTCGGGACATGCCCCACTTGTTGAGAAGGTTCCGGTTCTCAGTGGCGGCCTTGTCCACAATCTCTTTCACCAGATCTGTTGGGAAGAGGTGTTTGTCCCAGATGTTAGAGGAGATCAGTATCCGGGGTTCGTGTTTCACGGCTGCATCGGCAAACACGAACTCTCTACAGGCTCTCCGTGCCTTGATGAAGCTGTATAGGTCCTTCAGCAAGGTAGCAAGGTGAGTTTAGGCGAGAACCATGTGGTAGCTCGGGACTCGAACGTCTCCGGCCATTGCTTCGAGTTGTACTTGAAGCAACAGAGAGGCGCCCAGTCTCTCCTTGGTGTCCTGCTCCTGATGCAAAAGGTGGTCATTCAGCTTGGGGAGATTTTCCTTAAACTGACTTCCAGCGACGTCAGGTTCCAACTTTCCAACCGTGAAGGTAAGTTGGATGTCCTTCCAGCTTTTATTGTCAGGGGTAAGGCGAGGGAGAGAGGCCTACACTCCTCTAATGTAGGGCAGGGCGTTCCTTCTTCCACCGCCTTCATGACTGCATTGAAGGCCTTTTCCGCAAAGGGAAAGATCATGGTGGGAGGAGCAAGAAAAGACGGATGTTTCTTGCTCAGTGCTGTCATTTTAGAGTTGGTGAAGCCTTTACTCTTGAGGGAGTCAGCCAGCATAGCTTGAGCCTTGGAGTGTTTGAACACAATCACTTCCTTAGGCTCAGTCTCCTCCTTGGAGACTGGTTCAGACTTGAGCTTGATGTAACAGTCTGGGTAGGCTTTGAAATTAGAGTAGAACTCCACCTCTTCAAGGGGGACGGCACCCAATTTGTCGTTAATAAAGATGCGTCCAGTCGTTATCGGCATGTGTTTGGCATACCTCCATGGGTTTGTCACTGAACAGGCAGGAAGATCCTTGACAGAGATCTCCTTCGGCTGTTACTTAATGCCTATGAGTTCCCTCTTAAGGTTCTCATGACCTTCGCGGAACCTCTCATTCAGGAATGCCACCAGAGCCTGGATGGTATCCTGGGTGCCCGGTACCATGGGTATTGAAGCAGCAGCAGCAGAAGTAGAGGGAACTGGCTCCTCAACCACGACAGAAGCCACAGAAGGTGCACGGGCAGTCTCGCCCTCGAAATCAGGGAACTCCACCTGATCCTCTTCTTCTTCTTGACCTCGGCCATGAGGGTCCTTTTCAGTATTTTCGGACACATCCGACATTCTCTCCACCTCGTCAATATAACAGCTTTGGAGAGCGGCCGCAACGTCTGGTTCGACCGTTAGTTGAATAACAGGGACCTCATCCTTGGGGATCACGGCATCAGCAGATGCCTTAGGGAAGAGTAAGGCCCTCATCTTCTCGCTAGGGAGATAAGGCCCTGTGGCGTTTTTCTGAAAACCGCGCACCCACATGCACAGTTTCTCTCGGGTGTTGTCTCGAGCCTCCGCGGACGGAGGGTTCTCAAACGCCTCATCAAGAAGGCCTTTGCAGACGGAACAGGTCTGCGGATCACAATACCGAAGGTTCCCCTTCTTGGATGCGCATCCGGCGTGGGTCCGACACGCGGGATGACCATAAAAGTCAGGGCGACGAACACCGCAGAAGGCGCTCTCACACTTCACGTACTCCACCTGTAAAAGAAAGAGACAATGAGTACATGGAAGTCAATACCACATGACTTACAGTAATCTTAGATTAGGATTAAGTTAGCAACTTATTATATATATAAGATTCCATTTGTGTATAAGCTTGGGATAGATAAGCTAGAAAGGAGGTAGGAAAGACACATATTTGTGGTTCCCGCCCAGCCAAATGCCGCGACCTTACACCATAGTTAATTCCATAGAACCGATAAGGGTCCCAGAAGAGGAAGAACATCCGGTTCGGATGAGCCAAGCTTAGGCTTCCTCTGGGGAATTAATTACAGAGAGGGGGAAAGCTGAAATCATTCAGTTTATAATAGAAAAAGAGGATAAGCTAAGCCCCTTTGTAGATTTAGGTCTCGGCAAGAGACTGCACAAGGATGCACAATATGCTGGAAATGTTTTACTGTACAACTATACACAATAGTCTTCGTTTTATGGTATAGATATGCCAGAGGAGTACCGGCTATTATACATAGCTGCACAATAATGGCTGCCGGCACGGGGCCGGCAGGCGAGAGGGGTGACTGTCCACTGTAAAGCCAAGACTAGTAGCGCTGGCAGTCTGACGGTGTGCCGGAGGCCTGTCTAGCGCCGGCAAAACTCCACCGAAGATGAACCCATCGCCGCCTACATTCTAAGTGGCAGAAAGAAGGGATGACACTTCAGGTAATGGCAATTCCCGGCAGGACGGCGGACCCGGCAGCCGGCAGGCAACCGGCAATGGTAGACCGTCACTGACATCATTCAATGAGACAGGTAGGTTACCAAAGATGCTGGTGGCTAGCGCCGGCAGGACAGAGGCGGCAGTGAACCGACACCAAGTTAGAAAGAGATATAGGCAAGGAGGGAAGAGAAGGAAGGGTAATACCCGGTACCCAATCTAGTCTTCCTCCGGAAGGAGTGTTCAGATGAAAGGGGAGGATACACTTTTCATCCGGCGGCAGAGAGCCGGCAGACGACTATGTTGCCTGTGGCAGCCCAAGGGAGGGCCGGAAAACACTCAAAGAAGGGAGGTCTTCCGCCGGCAGGCCGACTGCCGAAACTGTCCCATAGTTCAACTATGTGTGGGAAGTGTAGCAGTACGGACTACCTAGCAGAAGGACCCAATTAATCCCACAACCCGCCGGCAAGCGGTGGAGTTGTAGGACGGCAGACAGAGGTGTGATGGCAAGCCAACACAAAGGGATAGAGGGGGAGGGGAAAGGGTCCTGAGAGGGAGTGATGGGGGGGAGACGTAGCACCCCCTTACACTCCCAAGAGAAGGGAATCTGTTTTTAGGCTAACCTATCTAGGGGGGAGAGAACGCTCTCCAACCTAGGGTAGGTTAGCTCAGCTTAGGTACAGCACTAGTGTCCTGTCCTAAACTATAAAGAAACAGAATCCCACTGACTGCCCAACCTAGGCTAGGAGAACCATTCTCCCAGACTAGGCAAGACAGGGGTAGGACAAGTTGCTAGGCTACAGGGAGGAAGGGTTGTGACCCAACCAAGTGCAGACTAAGGGGAAGGGCAGAGCCCTTCCACCTTCAGCCTCCAGCAAGGACCAGAAGGAGAAAAACGTTCTCCTAAGGTGAGCTTGGGTGAACGACTAGTACTCTGGGGTTCTGTCCCAACTCAAGCCATGAACAATGGCAAGGAGAAGGAAAAAACAATCCTAGCTTAACCTACCTGAATGCTATTCGAGGTAAAGAGGGCTAGGATGTAGCCTAGGCTACCACAGAGGGAGGAGATTACCTTAAATAAGATAAATGGGGAGGTAAGGAAGCAAACAAGGGCCCCAACATTAGGTTAGGGGCAAGTGAGTCGATGGTAAGACCACCAAAACCCCTTGTGTGACGGAGCCGAGTGAGGGTTGTGAACTCAAAGGCAGGATGCAATCAACTAAGTTATATTGTTATAGAACACTCTCCTTTATATACAAAACCTCAAGGCAACAGGACATAACAAGTTAACAAGACAGACAATGTTACAGAGGAAATAGCAGACATGAATTTTCATGTTCATTTAGTGCGAGGGAAGAGCGAAGATACAAGCATAATATATGCAGAAGGAATTATGTACAATTGTGTGACACACGGTTGGTACATGGCTCCCCCCCTAAAAATGACATACTGTACATGTTAAATAGGGCGCCCTGATCTGGAGAGGCGAACTGTAGGCGGGTCATCTGGCAGAAGATAAGCAGGTTTTAGACGATCAATGGAGACCCAGTCTTCTTTGCCCCGAATGTTTAGTAGGAATGCTTTCGGACTGCGTCGGATCACAAGGAAAGGGCCCGTGTAAGGGGGCGTTAGTGGTGGTTTGCTAGTGTCGTTGCGCAGGAAGACGTGCGTTGCAGAGTGCAAGTCCGTTGGTATGTGATGCTTCGCTGGGGGCTTGTAAGTCTGGCGGAACGGAGTAAATTTTCCCACGACGTGACGTGTGCGCTGGAGATCGTCGGAGGAGGTTGTAGAAGGAAAAAATTCGACAGGGACGACCAACGGGTCGCCATACACCATTTCAGCTGCCGAGACGTCGAGGGCGTCTTTAGGAGTGGTCCTTAGTCCTAGGAGGACCCAGGGAAGCTGAGTAAACCAGTTGCAATCCTTTCAGCGGGACATCAAAGCTGCTTTGAGGGTGTGATGAAAACGTTCAACCATTCCATTGGCAGCGGGGTTGTAGGCCGTTGTCTGATGTTGGGTGATGCCCAGGAGATTCGCTAATGACGTCCACAATTGAGAGGTGAAAGTGGTTCCTCTGTCAGAAGTAATATGCTCAGGGATAGCGAATCTTGAAATCCATCCAGAGAGTAAGGCAGATGTACATGAGGCGGACGTTGCAGTTTCCATGGGAATGGCTTCAGGCCAACGAGTGGAGCGGTCGATGACGGTAAACAGGTAACGATGTCCTTGTGATGTGGGTAGGGGGCCTAAAACGTCGACGTGAATGTGTGCGAAACGACGCTGAGGTTGAGGAAAGGTGCCCACTCCTGAATCCGTGTGTCGATGTACTTTGGAAGTTTAGCAAGAAGTACAGGCGCGGACCCAATCCTTAGCATCCTTAGAAATGCCGTGCCAAATGAACTTTGCCTTCAGCAGCTGTGCAGTAGAACGGCACGAGGGATGTGAAAGGCCGTGAATGAAATCAAACACCTGTCGGCGTATGGATGCAGGAATCCAAGGTCGCGGTCTACCAGTACTGACGTCACAGAGGAGGGTGGTGTTAGAGTCTTCGAGGGGAAAATCTTCCCAACGGATGGACGTGCAGGATGTCCTACAAGCTTGATACTTTGGATCCTGTCGTTGGGCTTCAGCCAGGGCGTTGTAATCCAATCCCAGTCGAACGGCAGCCAACGTGTTTCTTGACAGGGCATCGGCAACGGGATTCATTTTCCCTGGGACGTATTGGAGGGTGCAATTGTATTCAGCCACAGCGGAGAGATGTTGGCGCTGACGGGCGGACCAGGCGTCAGACTGTCGAGTGAAGGCGTGCACCAGAGGCATGTGGTCTGTGCGAATGACGAAGGGCGTACCTTCTAAGAAATGGCGAAAGTGACGGACAGCCAAGTGCACCGCCAGCAATTCTCGATCGAAGGTAGAATAACCCGATTCTGCCTTGGACAGTTTTCTGCTGAAGAAGGCCAATGGGCGGGGCGAGCCTTTGACCACCTGCTCGAGTACTGCACCAATAGCGACGTCGCTGGCATCGGTGGAGAGAAGGAGAGGGGCGTGTGGGATAGGAAAAGTTAGAGCCGCAGCAGTTGATAAGGCCTTCTTTGCATTGCAGAAGGCTGCTTCTTGAAGGGGACCCCACTTCAGGTCCTTTGGCTTGCCCTTGAGGGAGGCGTAGAGGGGAGCAAGAGTGGCGGCAATGGCTGGCAGAAAACGGTGATAATAGTTGATCATGCCCAAGAATTCCTGCAGAGCTTTGACGGTCAAGGGCGCGGGGAAATTCTGAACGGCTGCTACCTTCTCAGGGAGGGGATGGACTCCTTCAGGAGTGATACGGTGCCCTAAGAACGACACTTCGTTGGCGCCAAAGGTACACTTGTCGTACCGGACTACAAGGCCTTTTTGTTGCAGGCGGTCGAGCACGATGCGCAGGTGATGGAGGTGTTCCTCTTTTGAGGAGGAGAACACAAGTATGTCGTCCACATAACATACACAGAAAGGGAGGTCCCCTAAGATGCTATCCATGAGACGTTGAAACGTTGCCCCAGCATTACGAAGGCCAAAACAGGAGTAATTGAAGGTATATGTACCAAACGGAGTGGTGATGGCGGTCTTGGGGATGTCTTCTGGGTTCATAGGCACCTGATAATACCCCTTCAGGAGGTCGAGCGTAGAGAAAACCTTTGCTTTGTGCAGGTAGGAGGTCACATCGGCAATGTTTGGGAGGGGGTAGTGATCCGGTTCTGTTTGCATGTTCAGGCGCCTGTAATCCCCGCACGTACGGAGGGAGCCGTCTTTCTTCGGAACGATGTGTAAGGGTGACGAGCATGGGCTGGAGGCCTTTTGGCAAAGGCCCATTTTCTCCATTTCGGCGAACGTCTGTTTGGCGGCTGCCAATCGTTCCGGTGCCAGACGTCTGAATTTTGCGAAGACTGGGGGTCCCGTCGTCTTGATATGGTGATAAATACCGTGCTTGGCAGGAACCGTGGGCGTTTGGCGAAGTTCTGGACGGAAAACTTCCGGGTTCGACGTGAAGAGGTGGGCATAGGCATCCGTGGGTGCGCTGATGTGGAGAGCGAGGTTAGAGGGGGTGGGTTGAAGAGGTGTCGACAAGTACGAGTTTGCGTTGACCAATTGTCGGTGGGCGAAATCGACCAGAAGGTGGAAATGAGAGAGGAAATCCGCACCGAGGATTGGCATTGTGACGTCAGTAACGAGAAACTTCCAATTGAATTTACCGTTTCCGAACGATAATGTGAGGTTCTCGTAACCGTAGGTGGGTATCGCAGATCCGTTGGCAGCTACCAAGCGGATTTTGGCAGATGTAGACAGACTACGTCGTGCCTTGAAGAGTTTCCTTGGCAAAAGAGAACGACAAGCACCCGTGTCTACCAAAAATCGCAAGCCCGTTCCTGCATCCTGTAAAAAGAAAAGATTAGAAACATGGGAGGCCACCGCCACAAGCGATGGCCTACTTACACGTTTTTTGGCCACTGACAATCCTTGGCACATTTCTTCGCGGTTGCCCCGAATCTGAAGTGGTAGTAGCAAAACTGCGGCGGATGGGAGGTAGTAAGTGGCTGTAGAAGTCGTTTGTTGGGGCGCGAGCGATTGGTGGGTGGTGGGCGGCTTTGTCGCCGCTTCGAAACGTCACGGGGTAGGCGTGTATGTCCTACGGCATTCATGTCAGCTTCGGTTGACGTTGAATAGGCATCCTCGTCGTCAGGGGTGGAGGCGTTGATGGAGGTCTTGAAGTGGCTGTCCATAAGGGCGTCGGCTTTGGTCATCAAGTCCTTTATGGGTAAACTATCGACATCGGGTATGGCAGCGCGTACAGGTTCGGGTAAACGGCATATCCAAAGGGCACGAAGTAGGTTCACCTCACGAGGAGAGCCGTCTGTGGCAGGTTGAAGGCGAGCGATACTGGTCATTTCCCTGAGGGCAAGCGAAGCCCTTTGGTCCCCCAACGGTTGTTGCGAGAGCTGAAAAGCTTTGCTATACGGGCAGCTGGCGATGGCGAGTACTGCTGCAGAAGGTATGTTTTGAGGGCGTCATACGTTATTGGGGTGTCTCCTTGTTCACAAAGCCAGTCGGATATTTCTGGGAAGGTGTCCTCGGGTATCGCCGCGAGAACATAATCCGCTTTGGTAGTTGAGCAAGTCACGCCCCTGATACGAAAGTGGACTTCTGCGCGCTGAAACCAAGCAAACGCCTCTTCGCTGGCGAACGGTGAAAGTTTCAATGGGGCGGCCGCAGCGCCAACTGCTGTAGTAGAGTCCGTCTCTATCATAGTACCAACGATGGAGGGGCGAGGGAGGTGGGGGGTGGAAGGCAGTGGGAGCGAATCGACTTCCGGGGTCACCAATGTGACAGAGCCGAGTGAGGGTTGTGAACTCAAAGGCAGGATGCAATCAACTGAGTTATATTGTTATAGAACACTCTCCTTTATATACAAAACCTCAAGGCAACAGGACATAACAAGTTAACAAGACAGACAATGTTACAGAGGAAACAGCAGACACGAATTTTCATGTTCGTTTAGTGCGAGGGAAGAGCGAAGATACAAGCATAATATATGCAAAAGGAATTATGTACAATTGTGTGACACACGGTTGGTACACTTGTATGGTCCCTAAAAGGCGAAATAACACATGTGCAATCACTGAATCTTGTATGAATAAATGCCTAAATCTTCATTTCGTAAAATAACACTAGGAACACTTATTATATCATACAGGAAGTAAACATGAACACTTAGGCGTCAAGCCTAGGGTTAGGCTAGTAGGCTAGCATAGGATACGGCTAACGCAGATCGCCGTAGAATACTATCGGCACAATATAACTAATTTCTAGCAATGAAGACTAAATAACTAATGATATTTTAATTAGTTATTAGACTGGGAACGTTGTTCTGGCTAACTAAATAAAGCATGCGAGACGAACAACAGCGTCGTAACATGACGCCTCCGGTCGAGGCACAGCTCCACCATAAACATAAGATTTAAGAATAAAAAATTGTTACTTTACGGCCAGAGCTTATTTAAACAATACAAGAACATGGTACTCAACTTTCCAGAAGAAGGCGAGGCTGTAGATTGCTACATGATGCAACAAAATAGCGAACACTGGGAAAAAAAAGCTACGCAGGACGCTACAAAGTTAGGAATGAAGCGGGCGGACGTGACGTCAGTCAAGATGGCGGACAGCTATGGCTGCCGTTTGTTTACGTCACGAGGTACCGTAACAGTAACGCAGGAGGATAACTTTGCAACGGCTCCTCCTATAACTTGCCACCTTCCCCCTCGAAGCGTAAATGCTATGTGGGGTGCAGATAGCCATGTGGCGTGTCAAGCATACGTCCCCTGTTGATATACGATATCCTAAAGGGAAACCTTTAGGGTACTTGCACCAGAAATTAGGATTCTGTGAAACCTTTAGTTTAATTCTCTGGGAATATCTACTGTAGTCATATATACCCTCAGGAAGCTACTGAAGGAACCTTCCATCAGGACGTCATGGCTTGAGCCCAAAAATAACTTTCTGGGCTCCGACCCGTGCCGCCCAGTGAAATGCTCCTTTAACATCATTTCTAAGGTAAAAACTGCTCTGAATTTACCAGAGAAAAATTTGTATAGGAATGCTAGGTTGAACCCAGCTCGCTCACCTTAATAAGGTGTCGGTATAATACTGGGGCGCTGAATAAATCACAACCAGAGGCCTCGCACCATTTAGATATCTCCTGTCAACATCCCCGAACAGCGAGGTGCCGTTCAACATCCTACTACTACTAGCAATCCCACACCAGTGACGACACTTCTTTTAATAGCACATTCTTTCAAACACTTATATTGCCTTGGTGTGTGAATTTCGCTGGTTTTTCCTGGATTTACCTCAAGATGTCGGACTCTACTGTCACTCCATCTAAGTTAAGTACCAGTTCTATGAGTTTTGAGATTTTGGAGGGGGCCTTGCCCTTTTTTGCTTATATTATACAGCTTTATTTTTCACGACCGCGCGTGGGTCTTTCATGGCGCCCGGCTCCCTCTTATCTCTCTCTCGTTTCGTTCTTAACGATTTTCAATGAGTCCTCCATACTGATTGTTTCTCGTTATGAACTTTATGGGTATCCATGGTTCACACACCGTATTAATTTTTATATTGTCCTGTTATTATGATAACAGTTATTACATATACATGTGCGTATTATCGTTAGGTTGGCATGCCTGGTTACCTTCGGGCGTTCCTATTCCACTATATTATTACTTGGATTAGTATTTACGTTCGCACGTCACGGACTTGCTTAACATTTTAACGTCATTCGTTTGCTTGTATTAGGTCGAGGGGCTTTCATGAGTCAGATATTACATATTAGTTTGCATTTTGTAAGCACTTCACTGACTCTGTGTTATGTTGGTAGCCCTGCCGCAGCGCTGTCAGGCTTGGGTTTCTCCTGTCTCATGTTCGCTCCCTCGTTTGTTTTACGATTGATGTATAGTTAATTTTATTATTATTATCATCCAGCATACCTTCCTATCTTATTTTACCATGTGTTATGTTTTTTATTGTGTTATTAGTCTTTCCGCGTAATCATATCATTGTGGGTCTGGCAGGTTGGTATACCTGCTATCGCCCCACTACTAGCCTCCCTCCCCGCCCGATACCCCACCCCAGAGTTCCCTCCCTCTCTCTCTCTCCCGATCGAGTTTGAGTCACTCTATGGTGCTATGTTCCCCTCCCGGGGGCATCCGCTTTCATTGCACGGGCGGTTCCCGTTGATCTGGGAGGCTTACTATTATTATACATTAACGTACATTACTTACTCTTTTCACTACTCTACCCGGTCGTAGTCGTTTTCTTTCCGTCGCTCGTTTGGCCAACGATCGGCTGGAAGTGTTCTGCTCGGTCCATGGAACCTTGTCATGTTATATTATTTATTAAGTTTTGTACGTGCTACTCCCTTGGTCCCGCACGTCACGGACCCATTGAAGATCCCTTCCCCCTCTAGTGTCACACACCTCACTGACCTCATATATATATATATATATATATATATATATATATATATATATATATATATATATATATATATATATATATATATATATATATATATATATATATATATATATATATATATATATATATAGGGCTTGAACCTGTGCCGGCCAGTGAATAAGCTCCTATTAGCACTTATTCTTAGGTAATTTACTGCTAAATATACCAGAGAAAAAATGTAAAGGAGTGCTAGGTTAACTAGCTCGCTCATGGAATTGGGCGTATAATCCAGAGGTCCCGCACTATTTAGATTCATCCACGACAAAGACCCCAATAGAGGAGAGCCGTTCAACCTCACTCGGCACCACCAACTCTGCATCCGCTCAGAACCCAACTCCTTTTTAGCACGCCTGTGTGGTAACCCGCTAGTTTGTGCTCTCGTGTTTTTGCCTTATTTTTCATGGATTATGGCTTCTACATCGGTTTCCCAGGAGACACCGTCTAAGTTAAGTACCAAGCTATGTTTTGCTGTGTTTTGAGCAATCTAGATCGCTTAATATTTAAGTTATAAGAGTTTATTCTCTTCGATCATCTCGGTCTTGCTCGATTCCGCTTACGGTTGGTACTCCTGTTTTGAGAGCTTTTAGTTTCACTCGCGGTGTTACTAAGTGTATTATTTTTATTATTAGTTTAAATTTTTATATGTTTTATTGTGGATATTCATTATTTAGTGTTTAGAACCCTTGTAGTTCATATTTAGGGCCGATATCAGATTACGTATCGTAGATGGCTTGCCGACCTTCGTTACTGGGCGGCAATTTTTATTATATAAGCCATCAGGTTGTTGTCCTTTGGGATTTATTCATTATTTTGCATGCCTTGCCCTAATTTTTTATGTGTATATTTATATATTTTTCAACGCTATTACTTTTATAATGAATATTGGTGCTTATTACTCCGTATGATCTGTTTTGGTAGAGTTTGGGGATCGTCAGTTGGTAGCCCTGCTGCTCCGTATCACGTGATCCTCCCCCAAGCTCCCCCTCTCGCTAGGTTGGTGGCTAGGCTTCTCTCCCCCCTCCCCTAGGGGACCGTTGCCTTCCCTTCTTTCAGAGGGGGTAGTTCAGTGTTTATGGACTTTGTCCTCTCTCTGGGTGTCCCGGCGGTTTCGTCTCTGTCTAGACTGGTTGGCCACCGGTCAACAGAGTAGGATCCCGGTGCACCCTATTTTATATACACACTTTTATTATGTTATACGAAACCCTCCGGGTTCTGTTGGTGGTTCTTATCTACGGTTCCGCCCCCTCTTAATTTATAACAGTTACTATGATTATATATGACAGATCACTATCTCGGAGTTCCTATATGTATTGGTTTATGGATGTACTTTTATATCCCGGTCCGGGGCTTAACCTCGCTCCGGGAAATCAGACACCATGTGTGTTAATTCTTTGTTGCATCCTTCTTTATGATCCCGGCTCGACCGGAATGGATAGTTATACTCTAGTCTTAAGTTAGACTTATGTTTAGGCCCGGGTCCTCCGGACCCGCCCCTACTTAAGAGTATTACAGTTAAGCTCTAGTCTTAAGTTAGACTTATGTTTAGTCCCGGGTCCTCCGGACCCGCCCCTACTTAAGAGAATTACAGTTTCTCATATACTATTCTTTTTATAGATGGCGCATTGTCAGACGACGGCCTGTGCGGCTGTTCTTCACCAGCCTTGTGGCCATACTGTGTGTAGGTCTCACGCCCTCTGCGGAGTTCAGCTGGAAGACATCGTAGTCTGGCACCCTGATAATTGTATGGTCTGTTTTGACCTCATCACCACCCTTGGATCTGATTCGGTGAGTCCTGTTGGCTAAGTTGTCTTTTTAATTATTTTACCTTTATTTGGTATACATACACTATTTAGTAAGATTTCTATGGTCTTGAAGGACCTCCGGGAATCTTCCTTTCTGTAATTCCCACTATTATTTCAGGCATCCCCGGAGCAGAAGACTGCGGCTCGGGCCACACTGAAAGTGTGGGTTGGGGGATTTGCCCGAAACGTGAAATCAAAGCAGCCCTACGTCCTCTCTGAAGACTACTGTGCTATGATCTACCCTAATGCCAAGTCTTCAGCCGCTGTGGCTAGGCATGTTGCGGCACCCATCATTGCCGACATTGATGCCACTATTTCGGGATTCATCGACCAGGAACAAGATCCGTTGGATGCCCCCGGAGATCTGGAAGACAATGTTGCCTCCTTGAACTTGGATGTGGAACCTATGTTGTTGGATGATCCGGATGCAGGTAGGGTGGTAAGTGAGGCAGGTGTTACCGGCGCTGAGATTCCTATCCTCAGCCCCGCTCTTTCTTCTTCATCTGATCTCTCTTCTTTCCATGGTTTTCTGGGGACCGCGATTCGTCTCACCGATCACACCCGGTTCCCCCCAAAGATAAGTCTAAATCTAGAACTTTGCTGAAAGCTCGTAAGCCCCACAAGGCTTCCCATAGTTCCAAATCAAATACAAACCCGTCATCTAAGGCTTCCGGCTCCTCCTCTAAGTCTCACAACCCGGGAGTACAATCCGCCACTTCTGCTCCTAACCCGGGCCTTTCCGAATCAGCCATGCTTCGCATTGTGTCGGAGATGCAATCTAAGATTGTGTCAGAAATGCAGGCCAAGATGGACACGATGTTCTCTAACATTGGTCAGAGACTTGGGGCATTAGAGCATGGTGCTCCGGAGCGAGTTCAAGGCTCTCTCATCCCGGATGCCTCTAAGCTTCCGCCGTTTACCAAGAATAACCCTTGGCGCATGGCTCTTCATTCCCCATTCTCAGACGGGATGTTAACGTTGGAAGGTCTTGGTACTCGTCCACTAGAGGATTTTGAATTCTTTCCTCCTGGTCTCGCATTTCCATTTCATGGTTATGCCAGGCTTACCGAGGAAGCTCTGGTTCGGCTGGATAAGGTCCCCAAAGAGACCGTCATTTTCCCAAAGGAACAAGCCCAATCTGTTTGGGCTAGGTTTCTAAATGATATAGGTTGCCCCAATACCATGTTGACGCCTCATAAAAGTTCTTTCACAATGTTCCTAATGGACAAGAATACCGTGACTCCATGCGTCACTAAGATTGCAGAGCTTGCTTTTCAATACGCTCTGGAGGAGAAGCCCTTGCCTCCCATCCGAGAGGTAGATCCGATCTCCCTCCTTCTTCCTTCAGATAATGAGTGTTGGGACAATGTCCATACCACCTTTACTTCTGGCAAGCTAACAGCGGACTGTGCGTCAGTAATTTTTAGTGAACGGCTTCCCCGTCTCCCGGAATCCCTTATTAAACAGGAGTATGATTCCCGCCTACGTGTTGGTCGAACTTTGAACTTGGCCACTTCTACGGAGTCGATAGCCTTAACTTATGATACTGAGAGTATCTTTAAGTCTCTCAATAAGGCTACTTTGCAGTCGTTATATTTTGACTTATATGACTTTGCTCTTGCTAAACGTAGGTGCCGCAAACACGTCCTGGCTGAGGCGACTATTAGGCAC